>NW_025782866.1:0-31867 GCF_021130785.1 Homalodisca vitripennis | reverse complement strand
ATGTTTACAAAGAACAGCTGATTAAAAATTTGAAAAGACGTTAACATATGTTTGCTGCAATGCATTTCTTATGGGTATTTCTGTAACCAGTGGGGCGGAATCCTGAATCGGGAAAGGGATAGGCATAGCTTATAAAACCTTCTCCGTGGAAAAATACATATACGTACAAATTTTTCATCATGATCGGTCCAATAGTTCACGATTCCATAAAGGACAAACATACAAACATTCATTTTTATATATATAGATGAAAATCTATGACCTTTGACTTAGGATATATTCAAACGGATGCATATGTGGTGGTTCGGAAGTTACTTTATAAGCGTTGAACTTCGTGTTATAGAGGGCGTCTTAGCCCTAAATTCGTCTGGTAAAATACAAGGCTATATTCTACTATAATTTATAAATGGCATTGAGTAGTAAAATTGATAAAAGATTAATAGTCACTTGGTTTGTATTATATTTACATAAAAGGTGCTTACAGAGATGAAAATCTTCCTTGAGTAATGTATTACAAAGTTCAAGTCGGAACCATGGACAGTTTTGTTGTAAAGGGAAACTATGGACTGAAAAGCTCTGTGAAAACAATCGCAGAAAACGCGCTGAATGTCCAGCTCCAAATTTGATCAACGTCAATAAAGGAATCCATCGAGCCTATACGGTCTATACACGTTATTTCTCTTTCCTCCTTCTTTCGATATTATTTTTATAAGTTACTCGGATTCTCTGCCGGATAGTTTCAGCTCGTTGCTGCATCCACAACATGCCTTTCTTTTAAACTGACAATAATAGTTGTCAATAGCTAATGAATATGATGGTTGGTAAACTTTAAATTTTCCCAATTTCCAGTTTAATAGTTAAATACAGTAATGCAACTTCTACAGTCAGTTTGCATAGTTATTTTACGTTGTTCAAGGGCTCTCTGTGTTTCAAACGTATTTATATAGACATTTTCTGCGATTTTCTCGTTGCCTTTATAGTAATCCATAAATAAACACAAACATGTTAACTTGCGCCCGAATCCCATTGAGTGACATACACCGTCATTGAACTTGATGTTTTTTTATATAAAAATGAAGCTTCAATTTAAGTCTATAGGTTAATTTGTGCTCGAGATATAGTATGGACAGACAGCAGACATCCATATGGATACAGGCAGAAATGAACTCTTTCACTCCCTCCAGTGATAAAAGATGCCAACAGTCAGCCAATTATTACAATTAATTTATATATAGTACAAGTAATTAAAGTAATATTTCCACAAGTCGAATATTTTTCATTTTCGTGTGGTGGAAAATTCCTCTAACGGTTTAACATTTTAAAACCATTATTAATAGAGCAATATAATTTTGTATGTTTCTACTATTCGTATAATCTTAATTTTATAACCAAATATTATGCTTTTATCATATCAAGGAGTGGCAAGTGATGGAAAAAAAACAAGTCTTACGCGAAAACATACATTAAATTAAAGGTCAGAAATCAGACCTATAAAAGTTAACCTTAACGAAATGTTTTTAGTGGTAAAGTTCAATTACTTTATTACTTATTTACTTTAATTTACTTTATTTATTTAAATAAGTAAAGCTATTTATTTACTTATTTTTAAGGAAATATTAATGGGGTTGCGTGTAACATCCTTAACATTCATCTTTTTAACTCCCAGAATTTGAAATTTGCAACGTCACTCAAGATTTTGTATTTAACATATCATTTATTTGCATACCGACAGAGTCCGTGACAACTTGCAGTCTACTATGACATTCCAGAACAGGTAGCACCCATGTGATTCTCAAATTACCTTTCTTCTTGTTTTCCGTATTGTAAAGTAATACAATGGACCTGGCGAGAGCATCGCGCGAACAAAAAGACTGAAGAAGCTCAAATGATGTCGTGAGTGCATTAGTGAAGGGTGGAGCCAACTGTATTGTGACGGCACTCTTGTTGTATTGTATTGCGGTCACACAGTGTCCTATGTATTGTCCTGTATACAACAAATGGTGAAGAGGTTGCTTTGGTGTCATTCATAAGATTTGTACAAGAGAGAGTGGGAAAGAATACGCCTTCTGTATCTACCATTGGGAAAATGTAGTCAAAGTTTTGAGCAAATGTAAAGAAAGTATAGTCGAACTAGACTTTGTTTCCTATTATTGTTTCACATGCATATTTGTATTGAATGTCTATTTATTTGCAATATAATGAATCTATTTAAGAGCAATTGTTGAATTAAAGGACATGATTATTTTGTAACAAACAATTAGATGAATCATTGCATAGTAAAATAATTAAACTGCTATCACCGCAAACTTTTAGAGATAAGTTGTTACTTTAACATGATTTTTATATCCAATATTACTAAAAAAACTGTATACGAATAATAATCGCCAGTAATTTAAGTTTTTAAAGCAAATTTTATACTACTTACAAAACTATAATGCAATGGGATGTTTTGTGACTATAGATAAACGTCACCAATTTTCCCCAACAATCTTGCAAGAATCAAAATACGCGTACATGCTACTCTAGGTACTTGGACTTAACTGGAAATGTATCTCTAATATTTCATTCTCTTTTTACACTGTACATGGAAGAATAATGGTCTTCTTCCATTTTACATGGAAAAAAGTGTAAACGTTGGCAAAAATGTGCTAATGCAAACAAATAATGTGTATATGGAAGTATTTATGTTGTATTCAATTTAATTCTGGATTCAAAATGAAATATACCTATAAGGGAAACTACTAAAACAATACCTTGTAATGCTGTAAATTCTTTGTAAACTTTAAGATAATTCGTTTAGCTAATTATTATTTTTAAAAGATAAAATTGTTTACTATTTACTTGTATGAATGTTTGAACGACACAAGTATTGATATGATATATTTTAATTGTGTATTTGGCGTGTTCCTAAGGAAAACGAGATATTGTCGCCCTGCTTTCTTTTAGGTTTACGCAATCTTTCTTTTCATGATAAACTATAATTTAAGTTAGGTAGTTTTATAGCTGAAAAAATGAGAGGGGAGTTATGAGAAGTTTAAAAAATGTATATTAAGTAATTTTTTTCGAACCTGTATGACTGATGATAAATATTATTTTCTGTATTACAAATGCGTAAGAATTATCATACGTTCAATGATTAAATTATCTAATGGCTAGCTTTTCATAAACACAAAAAATTATAAAAATAAGTTATTAAAACCAAATAATAAAAAAACATAAACAAAAAATAACCATTATTATTAAATTATTATTTATTATAATTATGATTTAAACTATCATTAATGTAATTATTACTTTAAACCATTATTATTATTTATTTATTTTTAAAATATATTTTTCTAATAAAATATATTAAATTTTGTATTAATATATTTACTGTAGATTATCTTCTCTAAAATATACTGCGGATCCTGATCAGTGTCACCTTACGGTAACTACCACAGCCAATATTTTAACCTACAGAACAATAACTATCTTTAAATATTATTAAATATTAATAAAAACACTACTTTTCCAAATTGTTTATTATTTCGGGCGAGGCCTTTCATAAACCAAAGGTTTCATCTTCAGGCAAGGGCCTCGCCCGAAATAATAAACAATTTGGAAAAGTAGTGTTTTTATTAATATTTAATAATATTTAAAGAATTTCCAATTGCTCCAAGAGTCTACAATAACTATCTTACCTATCTTACCCTTATGTATGTAGTTAAGACAAAACTACATGCACCTTACGACCAAGACGTTGTGAAGTCTACAGGGTTATCAATATAGACTGACGGTTCTTATATACTCGTATTGTCAAGACATAATATTTGTGTTGTGTTTTGGTGCATGATTTTAATTTTTTAGCCTATTTATTTATTTTTGTTCTATCCATCTATCTCTATTATGTTTATCGCGATATTCCATAAATGTAGGAATAACTCTTTTATATATTTGTATGGATAATTCATGTGATAAAGTTTCGAAAAAACCTATCTATCACAGGGGAAATGGTATACGGAGTGGTAAACCGATGTTAATACTGATACGAACAAAACAACCAAGTGCAATAAATTCTGTGAAAATCAAACCTGTTGCTTGGCAATGCTCGGTTGGATGACACATGGTGGTGAGGGGGCTGGGGAGGGTGTGCAGTGAATGGAATGAAAGGGGTTGGTCGTGTAATGGGTGTGTTACCCCCCCTTCACAAACACCACTAAAACAACCGCTACAGAAAACAGAACCCTCATTACATAACATCTGGCTGTTATTGTTTGGAATCAGCTGCATTACGTATTTTGCAGTCTTTTAGTTGGTAAAAACTAAGAGTCGCTTCTATTATGAAGATAATTTAATAAGTTACAAAATAAGTGTATTTAATATTCTATAACAACTCACTTTCCTAAAAGTGACTTCCTAATGATATTATTTTATTCAACGCACTTTCAAAACATTTAGAGTGCCGATGGCCCGAGCGGTCTAAGACGTTGGACTTTGAGTCCGAGTTAGAGATTAGCCGCAATTCAAATACTGTCTGTGACAATAGGACTTTTTTCTGTTTGCTATGATCCTCGCACATACCAGTGGACCATGGGTTAGGCAGAACAAGGATTAAAAGGAGATGGGGATCTCATTTTTTAACTTTTTATTTTGTTTCTAAGGGTAAAATGGTGATAAACTCCAGTCGGCAAAGAAAAATAAAATATTAAAAAGTAGAGAATTTAAGGATTTTTAATATCCATTTTTTTCTCCAAAAGACATAGAAACAGGGCGTTTGTTTGTATATAATTGGCAAACCAGTGTAGAATAGATTGTTACTATGACGAACTGATAAAAAACATTTCTACTATAACCTATAACATAACAATAATTCGTTGTTTTATTTTTTTTTATAAAAAAATTGTATATGAATAGTTCTTTGCTCATTTTCATTACTCGAAGGTACGCCACTATCAAAAACAGTGGATTTCAGTATTTCCTCATATTTTTGTAATATAAGTGTAACCTAAGTTTATATTAACTAGGGAACATGTTTTTGTTTCTTATTAACATTATCATAATAAACTCTGTCAATGTGTGGTAAACGAACAAATTTATAACAGCAAACATTGTAAAAAATTTTTTCAAGCACCTCCTTTCTATATTGATAAACTTTAATGAGAAAAAGGTCAAATTTCATGTGCTAATTAGTATTTAACTCCGCAGGAATCGAATCAGTACAGCATTCAGTTAGAGTACCGTATTTAAATTAGATTACCGCATTCAATTAGAGTACCGCATTCAATTAGAGTACCACATTTCAATTGGAGTACCGCATTCAATTAGAGTACCGCATTCAATTGGAGTACCACATTCAATTGGAGTACCGCATTCAATTAGAGTACCACATTCAATTAGAGTACCGCAAGCTTATCCTTAAATCCTAATGGCCGAAGTGATCCTGATATTATTGTTTTTAAAAATTCGCATACATTTTAATGTTTAGACATTCTAAAATTTTTTTTCAAGCAGATCCTTTCTATATTGATAAACTTTAATGAGAAAAAGGTCAAATTCATGTGCTAATTAGTATTTAACTCCGCAGGAATCGAATCAGTACAGCATTCAGTTAGAGTACCGCATTCAATTAGAGTACCGCATTCAATTAGAGAAACGCATTCAATCGGAGTACCGCATTCAATTAGAGTACCGCATTCAATTAGAGTACCGCATTCAATTAGAGTACCGCATTCTAATTAGAGTACCGCATTCAATTAGAGTACCACATTCAATTAGAGTACCGCAAACTTATCCTTAAATCCTAATGGCCGAAGTGATTCTAATATTTTTGTTTTTTAAAAATTCGCATACATTTTAACGTTTTTTGTTTAAATATATTTTCCTTTCAAAAATCATAAATTAAACTCGAGTGCTTCAGATGGAAAGGTTAAACAAATTTTGGTGATCTGAAAATAAAACATTTTTAATCCAATACTTTTACACAGCTTTAGTCTTGCAGTAATTGCTACTCTTCAAAGATCCGTGAATTTAAGAAACGCAGTAAATTAATAATCTTATTTTTTGGTAACTCTCTGCAGTAACGCCAGCACTCAGAATCAGAACGAGCAATTTACTACGATTAAGATCATTATGATTAAAATGTCACTTACAACGTTTCATAAGGTATTTATAAAATGTCAACGCACAAAGGGAGTCAGGACGGAACAGGATATAAGCTGTTGTAAACAAAGAGGCGGATGAGAGTCGTCCTCACACACCAACAACTTCAGTTTCTTCTTTGTTGATCATCCCTCAATCCCTCACTGCAATTATCCCAGAAAAGGCTATCCGGTTCGTTTCATGTCAGATATCTTCAGTTTGTTCTTTTATCACAGCCAAGAAACTTCACGAGTAGACCTCCCGCGGATCTGGCCGTAACATGGGCTCTTATGGAGTTATTCTGGACCAATGAGAGAGCAGCAATGGCGGCTAGGCACACGCCCCCTGCACCCCTCCCCACAACCACCATCGTCTCTGGACCAATGAGAGAGCAGCAATGGCGGCTAGGCCATGCCCCTGCCCCCACCCCACCCCCTCCTACACCCCCTGTCACCTCCTGGGTCCCTCCCCTAGCCAATGGGGAGATTGTCTCTTATGGGAGGTACATTTCGGTGTTTCCTAACCACAGACTTCCTGTTTTCCGACGACTTATCTCAACCTAGACTTCCTGTTTGTCACACACCTCTGACTTTCTGTACTGCTTAACCACCCGTCCACAGGTCCCGTGTCGAAGCCTATTGACACTCACTTTTTTGAGTACCTGAGAGTCTTAACACCCGCACCCGCGTATCTGATGGCTCCTACAGGAGTCCGACACAGTCCTACCTGCCTCCCGCACTCCGAGCCTGGCGTAATGCCCATACCCGGATTTTGACCGCCTAACCTTTACCGGCCATGCACGACATATTCCGTCACCCATCTTTTCGAGTACAGGAATGCATGAAAAACCGCACCCACATTTCTAACGGCCCTTGCCCAAACATTTCGAATGCCTCCAATACTCTTAACCACATATATTGCCCACACTGTTATTTATAACACTCCACTCCAGGACCTAGCCACCCATCTATACCCCCGGTCTCTTACAGACCCACACCTGAACAGTACCCTCACAGGGTTCCAACTTATACCCAAATCGGTTACTCTGATCGCCTATCTTTTATCGGATGAATGATGATCTTTTAACCGTGTACTCGTTACCCTACCGAGACCCTACACTTTTCGATTGCCTCCAGTACTCCTACCCGAGCGTATCGCTCCATACCCGAATTTTGACCAATTTACAGTCCAATGTACCACATAGGCCTGCAATCGCCCGTTTCCCGGACCTACACCTGTATTTCTAATGGTCGCTACAGAAAACTCACACTATGCTATTACCTCTCATACCTCGGCTCTTAACCACGGATATTGCACATACTACGATTTCTAAATCCCCGACCTTTACGTGTGTATACGCCTACAGCCTCCCACCTCTCTCTCGTGTACCCAAGCGTCTTCGGCCCTCATCCGCACCCTGCCGTGGCCCCACACTTTCCACTCCTAGTCAGGCATAAAGCCAATACCCAGATTTTTACCATTTTACCGATCAATGTACCACATAGGCCTGCAATAGCCCGTCTCCTGGACATGCTAAGACCTACTTTTCTAACGGATCCTGCAGAGGCTTCACACTTTCCTATTGTCTCCCATACCTCGGCTCTTAACTACGGATATTGCACATACTATGATTTCTCACTCCCTGACCTTTACGTGTGTATACACCTACAGCCTCCCACCTCTCTCTCTCTCTCTCTCTCTCTCTCTCTCTCTCTCCTCTCTCTCTCTCTCTCTCTCTCTCTCTCTCTCGTGTACCCAAGCGTCTTCGGCCCTCATCCGCACCCTACCGAGGCCCCACACTTTCCACTCCTAGTCAGGCATAAAGCCTATACCCAGATTTTTACAATTTTACCGACCAATGTACCACATAGGCCTGCAATAGTCCGTCTCCTGTACATGCTAAGACCTACTTTTCTAACGGATCCTGCAGAGGCTTCACACTTTCCTATTGTCTCCCATACCTCGCTCTTAACTACGGATATTGCACATACTATGATTTCTAACTCCCGAGCTTTACGTGTGTATGCGCCTATATCTCGTGTACCCTAGCGTCTTCAGGCCCTCACCCTCACACTGACGGGACAACAACACTTTCCAAATGCCTCCCGTACTCTTACCCAGGGGTATCACCCATACCCAATTTAGACCACCTACACATTACCGACTAGTATCCACAAAGTCAAACAGGCATCCATATAATATGTCGTACACCACGTCTCTTAGCCCTTACACATACTCCACGACTCCACACTCTAAAGTGTTTACTACGCGTAGCGTCACATTCGAAAATTGTCTTCCCACCATTAATACCCTGTACTGGTTCCCACACATATAGTTAACACCTTTACCGTATTAATCTCCATATACGAGTATTTACCGAGCACATCGCACAATCTTAGTTAGCCTTACCTTCGTAGGGTTCAAACTTGCATTTCGTTCAATTTCTAACATACCGAGGTCCCCATTAAAAAAAAACCAGGCCTAACACGGGACTCTCATTTTTACTGACAAATATTCATACATTACCTGAAAGTGTAATGCTAATATTTACCGAGTACTTTCCCAACAGGATATTCTCAGCCCGAGGTCCTAGTCTCAAAGCTAACAGCTTATAACACGAGACGTACCTTCTGAGCGACTACTATTTGCCGATCAATGCCCGTGCATATGTTTCAATACCTGGACACCTAATGTCTACGAAGTACTTCATATACTCTTATCCCACGCAACCCATCACGGGACCCTAATTTCTGTTACCTTTCACTTGGATGTCTATCACTTCATTCCGGGGCCCAACTCTCAAGCAGACTTAACCGGTAATTTAAAAAGAACCGTATTTCATTATTAACAAAGCACCATACATTTATTTCAACTACTGCTTAGACATTTAGTTTCCATATTAATCAAGTATTTTGTTTTCACTTAACCCATGCCTCCCTTTACGGCACTCCAACTTTTTATCCACGTTAAATCCACCATCACTTTCTAACGGCCAGGCTCTCATTTTCATAATATCAAGCGGGCGTAGCTTAATACGGAATACCATCCCATACAATTTAAACTTTACCGTGTGTAATTATATATGTCGCTTATACTTGGACATCTAAAGACCCATCATACCTCACTCTGGTTTCCTAGCTGTTCCCTTACTTTAATTTATTTATAAAGAGACGCATACAGAGGTATTAGTCCAATCGTCTCGAGAGTCGAGACCGCGTTATACTAATGTTTATATTATAATCTATACTAGCACTTTATGAAATCTCGACCACAGTGACTTACCCATTGCACCGGCTCATGACACTGCTCGTAACGGACAGTTTGCGGTTTGCGGTTACCTGCATCCTCGGACTCTGATAATTCATTTTCTACAACAATATTAAAACTAATAACTATTATAACATCTTCAGTACAGCACGGGATATCTGCCATCCTGAATTACAGTCGGAATAATACATAGGTACTGCATTCGTTGTGTAATAAGTTTTAATTTTTTCTCCCGAGTGTGATGTAAAGAGCTTTTAACTTATTTATAGTCTATTTTCAAAAAAAAACGTATACCGCTTCGTATACTTTGAATTTAGTTAATCATACCGGATGCGATGATTGAGGTTTGCGGTTACATGTAAAAACCCAGACGAGTAACGGTACAGCTGCAACCGCAATTTTAAGAGACCTCATTGGTCAAAATAAGCGCGTCTCTGATTGGTCTAAAATAGCCGCCAAGCACTCTGATTGGTCGGTGTTCTACACAGGCGGCAGAGATTTCCCTGTCTCGCCAGTCTGGAGGTGGACGTCAAAGAGGTAAGACCTATGTCGCTCTGTTCCTTGATATTGCACAACATTGTGTATACAGAGTCGATATCAAGACAAGAAATTTTATAAAAGTAAATTAGCTTATAGGAGTTTTATTACATTTTCAGTTTATTAAGTGCTTGTACTTTATTTAGCGATCACAGACATTAAACTCCTTTACACTGTGTGTGTTCTTAAAGTGTTTATACTATTGCTTCTTTAAATCTAATACAGTTTTATTGTGTTTTTATGAAAGTGAACAAGTTAATTCGTTGTGTTACTGTGTTTGTATCGTAGTGACAAATCCAACATAGATTTCATTAATTTATTTGTGTGTCGTATTTATAATCAAGTTTTGTGTAATTTATTTCGGTTATTACATCATACCACAGTGCACTGTAAAAAAGTTTACTGCGCATGCGCACCTCCTACACTTACTTAAATGCGTGACGTGGTCTTCTTGTCATTCTTAGACGTGACGTTGAACAGTCAACACCCATTCCAAAAGCTTGTATCAAAGCTGCTTGCTGTATTATTTTAGAGCTAATTACATACAACATGGATCCCGTAAAAGTTTTGCATACCGGTGAAACCTACTGTAGAAGGTTTAGAACATATGGGTCAGAAACAGTTTTCAAGTTTAACCCAGTACCCAAAGGAGTGTCCGAACTTGATTGGATTAAAAAGGGTTTTGGGAGTATTGTCGAAAAGGCGAAAGCCGGTACTACCGAATATGACTACCTAGGCTTCACTTTAGATTCTCTGAATTTTAGGACCAAAGATTCCGGATATATCGCTTATAGACCTGCAAATCAAGTTCACGGGGATATAATTTGGGATATATTTGGAAAACTTGTCCAAAGTAATACGGATTCGATTAAGTCCATGGACACATTTAGAGTTAAGTGCACCCGCACCAATATTCCAGTAGGTAGTGGTGGCCTCAGAAGACCAGGTTTGTACAATAATTTCCAAGAAGAATGTAAAGCACGTAATGGTATCGTAGTCATTAAGAATAGTGATAATCTGTGTCTGCCCCGAGCTATAGTGGTAGCAAAAGCCTATGCCAAAAAAGATCCTCAGTTCAAAGCAATAAGGCAGGACATGGGTAAGCGACAAACTTTTAGAGCCCAAAAACTGATGACTAAAGCCGGGGTCCAAATTTCTGAACAGGGAGCGGGGATCCACGAACTTAATAAATTTCAAGACCACCTCAAAAAGTACAATATTACAGTTTATAACTACGATAATAAGGGTCGAGATGTTTATTTTTCAGGTACTAACTCCGATGCTCAGTACAAAATAAACTTGCTGTATCACGAAAGCCATTACAACGTAATAACTAGCTTAACTGCAGCTTTTGCATGCCATTTCTATTGTGAAGCATGCCATGTCCCTTATGACCACAAAGCTGAACACAGATGTTCAAATATCTGTCCTGCATGTCAAACCGTTTCTCCACCCTGTAAAGAGGAGCATGGGGGAATTTTATGCCCTGACTGTAACATGACCATGAAAAATCAGATCTGTTTCGCAGCCCACAAGAGTCAACGATGCAAGTCGGTAAAAAAATGTTTACAGTGCCAAAGGCTTGTCTTTCTCAACAGTCGTAAGTCAAAACACGTGTGCGGGGAAGTTTTTTGTAAAATATGTAACGATTTCATGCCCCCGAACCATCAATGTTACATGCGGGTCGACACAAACAAACCAAAAACCAAAGACTTTCTTTTCATTTTCTTTGATTTAGAGACCCGTCAAGATGAAATTTTAACGGAAGAATCTAGAGTTCATAAAGTTAACCTTTGTGTTTCTCAACAATTTTGTTGGAAATGTATTAATGGTAAAATCTTGTGAAATGTGCAAAGACCGAACAAAGATCTTTGATAGTGATCCTGTGAATCAATTTATGAATTACGTAATGGAGGAGAGAAAAAAATTCAAAAACGTATGTGTAATGGCTCATAACGGTCAGGGTTTTGATTTTCAATTTCTGTTAAAGTACGTTCTCGAACAAACAAAATTCACTCCAGAGCTAATTATGCGTGGCACTAAAGTCATTCTTATGGAACTGGATAACGTTAGATTTATCGATTCGCTAAATTATTTCCCCATGGCCCTCTCTGCACTACCCAAAGCCTTTGATCTCCCCCCGGAGAAGAAGAAGGGTTACTTCCCTCATCTTTTCAACACTTTGGCAAACCAAAATTATGTGGGCCCCATACCACCCAAGGAGTACTACTGCCCTGAATCAATGTTTGAAAAGACTTACAAAGATTTTGAAAATTGGCACAACGACCAACTTAACCAAAATGTAGTTTTTGACTTTCAAAAAGAGTTGGTCGAGTACTGTATCTCCGATGTGGAGATACTGGCGCAAGCGTGTATTAAGTTTAGAAACATGTTTCTGAAAGAATGTAATGTAGATCCGTTCATGGAAGCCGTCACCATTGCCAGTGCCTGTAATTTGGTTTTTAGACGGAATTTTCTCAAAGCCAACACTATTGGTCTAGTCCCAAAGAACGGATACCGTATGGTTTGATAACCAATCGCCTATTGCTTTACAATGGCTGAGCTGGGAGGAAGAACAGCGTAGTGTCCGCATTCAGCATGCGGGGAGGGACAGAGAAGTTTAAAATCGAGGGATTAAAAGTAGACGGTTTTGACGGAGAACGAATCTATGAATTTCAGGGCTGTTATTTCCATGGGTGCCCGAAATGTTTTCCATTTAATAGAGAAGAACCACTCAAAGAGGACCCTTCCGACTCCCTGCACTTAAGGTTCGAGAGAACCAAAGCTAAAATGGCTCGTCTCCGAGCATCTGACTATGAAGTAATTGAAATGTGGGAGTGTAAATTCAATCATTTAAAGAAAGAACAAAAATTGGATTATCTAAATTTTCTCCCCATTCTAAACACACTCCCCACTCAATCCCAGAGAGGCCTTCTTCGGGGGCAGAACAGGCAATGCAAAATCTTATCACAAGTGCGAGGACGGGGAAACAATTCAGTATGTAGACGTTTGCTCCTTGTACCCGTTTGTCAATAAGTTTTCTCCTTATGTTTTATCCCATCCAAAAATATATGTAGGGGACAAGGAGTGTAGAGAAAGAGGCATGGAGGCCGAAGGTCTCATGAAATGTAAAGTATTGCCTCCACTAAATTTGTACCATCCCGTCCTTCCAGCACGCATGAACAATAAATTAATGTTTGTTTTATGCCGTACATGTGGTCTAGAAATGCTAAACACAGACTGTAACCATAACATCGAAGAAAGAGCATTGACAGGGACATGGACAATGCAGGAAATGAGAAAGGCCGTAGAGAAGGGGTATACCATTTTAGAAATGTACGAACTTTGGGATTATAAAATTATTACTTACGAAGACGGTGGTCTTTTTACGGATTTTATTAACAAATTTCTCAAGATTAAACAGGAGGCATCGGGCTACCCCTCTTGGTGCCTCACTGAAGAGGACAAGGCTAAGTACGTTCAAAATTATTATGAACACGAAGGTGTCAGACTTGACCCTTTCAAAATTGAAAAGAACGGAGGTCTTCGCTCCCTTGCTAAATTGATGTTAAATTCTTTCTGGGGTAAATTTGGTCAAAGGGAAAATCAGACAAAAACATCAATCATAAGAGACCCCTTTGAATACTTTCAGTTGCTGTCCAACCCTGAAATAGATGTAAATACTACTCAAATTATTAACGATACTGTACTAATTGTGAACTGGCAGCATATTGAAGAAGCCGCAGAAGCCCTAAGGACAGTGAATGTTGTGGTTGCAGCATTTACAACGTCACATGCTCGATTAAAACTGTATGAACACTTAGAAAAGTTAGGGAGGCAAGTTCTTTACTATGATACAGACAGTGTCCTTTACGTACACAGGGAGAGTATGCACAAGGTCCCCACAGGGGACTACTTGGGCGAAATGACCGACGAGTTGGCTGACTATGGTCCAGGGTCATACATAGTAGAATTTGTTTCCGGAGGCCCCAAGACTTACGCCTATCTTGTCTGGTCAACAAATAAAAACGCACTAGTTGAAGTTTGTAAAATAAAAGGCCTTACTCTAAATTTAAAAACTAGCGAAAAATTAAATTTCGAAACATTGAAAGCATTAGTTCTGAGTAATTCATTTGACTCAGTGGACATAGAAGAGAACAGAATAAGACGAACCAAGGACAAAGACATTGTTACAGTCAAAGAAACAAAGTCTTTTAAAATTACAGGGCCCAAAAGGAGACTTGAAGGACCCTACGATACTGTAACCGTTTGGATTTAAGAAACAAAAATTAACACTCTAACATGTTTAAAAAAACTACATTTTCACCAATCACAACGTTAAAATTTCATTACAAATCCTGAGACATACATAGAGAGAGATTAAATGTAATTATAACCCACCACATCCGTTGGTTGTGACCGAACGTTCGTTAAACCGCTTCCTTCAGATGTGTACTAGTATTGAATTATGTTATGAGAGCTGACAACGAGTAAAAATTTTAAATTATTTTATTATACAGGTATTTCAATTACGTACAAAAGAACTTTTTAAAAATACTAGATAATTGTACTGTATTATTGCAGCCATTACATATAATTTTGCACTCCAGACCCTTCTTTGGGTGGTTGGCCGAAAGTGCAAAATACAAATGTTTTGAGTGTATATCTCCCCCCGTCATCTTTACCTTCAAATGTCACATAAGTGTGAATGTTTGATCACCCTCGCGTCAAGGGAGCTTCTGCTTCTAAGGCCGGCGTAAAACCTGTAAGTCCTGGAGCAGTTCGACCTCTTTCACGGCCGGCTTAAAACCCGTAAGCCCGGGAGAGGTTGACCCTTGGACAGTGTGGAGGGTGAGACTGATTTGAAGGAGTGAATGTGGGAACTCAGTAGGATGCGTGGACTTGGGCATGGAGATGAACAAGTCTATGCTCCGAACGGCTCAGCATGAACGAGGTCTCTAAGGCAGGCCTAAACTCTGTAAGTCCTGGGACCGTGATCGTGTAATATAGTAACCACATTGAATGTGTACTGATGACGGAGCCGATAAACGCTGATTTCCCTCTTCTTAAGCCATCTGATACAGCAAACTGTTAGATACGTCATTACATAGTTATTTGCTCGAATGTTAGCATTTTATATTTGTTTATTGTTTTTAATAACATAAATACCTTCCAGTGTATGGATAAAGTCAATTATCACAAACATTTTACCATACCGATTTTTTCTACGTCACTTAAATATGCTCTTATGTGTGATCTCAGGTCCACTTCAATACATACACGCTGACATATCCATCAAACACTATTCACTCTGTAATTTCACCGCAAAATCAGAATGTCTAGGAGCTTTAAATAATTATGCCCCTCAAACACTCACATGCACTACACAGGCTTACAGGTGGATACCAATAGTTTTATTTATAAATTTGTAGATGACTCGTCTCATGTTCATTCGCAAATGAGCACTCAGAGCGTTAACATGGCAACCTTCCTTAAGCTTGAATCTAGAAATGTGGTTAACAGAAGTGAGAGGTTTCGTACCACACGTGAAGAACTAACGTTTATACTGACCTCATCCCATTGACTCAATAGATTGGCCCCTAGCATTTTCAGAGTACATTGTCGATCATATAAAGGATGGAGCCTCACCTACTGATCACTTTGGAATTACAATTAAACATCAAAGTATAGCCAAAGAAGGGATTATACCTTTCATGGCAGCATCTAAATTAACCTCTTACGTGTTTGATGATGCGCTTGAGAAGACATTCGTTAATGTGGAAACATTGATAGGGCCTTTAATTGTGACAGCAACTATAGTAAAAGTACCTGAGCAGTTTCTTCAGTAATAGGCATTTAGTATATCTCCTTGTATTATTAGTAAAGAGACAGAGAGAGGTTAGGCATTGAGTTGAGGATCACTTTGTGTTTGCTTTGAATAGGTACACGGAGGAGGAATAAAAATAAGTACAAAGACCCATTTTACGTTTTTTAGTAGAGTGAATTGAAAGACTTCTCCGAGTATAGTGAACTGTTGAACTTGCAATGGATAAAATAAAAAAATAAAAATAAAAAATAAAGTATAAAATCTATCTCACCGAGAGGTGAGTTACAAAAAAAATATGTTGGGAGGTAGCAGATTTGTCATGGAATGGCTACCACCGTAAAGAGCGATGGTTGGGGCTCTTTACACACGTGGATAGGCCTACTGGGGAAGGAGCCACGTAAAAAATCTCCTAACGCGCCATGGTCCTACGCCCTGGTCACGCGGCAAGCACGTGTGTACCTAGCGTGGTGGGGAAATGTGACCACTCGTCACAACACGGTTGTTAAAACATATAGACCTCACCGAAACATACGAGTATTTCTAGGACGTCAGATTAACATATATAGTGACACCATTTAATCTACATACCAATAGCATGACTTGACTGGTTCATCTGAACCCTCATCTGCACCCTGCGCCTAACACTGTTGCCAGTTTTACTTGTAGTGAAAATTATTGGTCTCTCTCAGCATATGTTGCAATAAACAAACGTTATCAATTGTTACCGTAAAACAAATAAATGTACATTTTATTTCACTCATCTATTTTACATTCATATACATTAAGCAGAGCCAGTATATGACCATATCCAGGTCATAACGGGATCAGCTGGTGATCAGCATCGATATGGTAACACCGTCTCAAATGTCATTGAACTATTTTAGTGCAGACTGTTTTAATTGTTTAAACAAATGGGTAAATAAAAACAAAAATTTCAGAAAATCTTTTGTCAGTAATAGGTCCATTACCCGCAGGTTAGTGAGGCGGTAGAAGGCATCCAGCGAGACGGTGCAGTTGTTCATGTGCAGCACCTCGAGTGTACTCTCCACAGGTTTGAACGTGTTCATAGACAGTCGGATTTGCTGTAATGTTAAATGTGTATTTTTAACTTAAAATCTATGAAAACAACTTTATAAAAAGGAAATTTTACTCTGGGTGATTTAGGTTAAGTTGGAGTATCCTAGTAGTCCTATTCCTGGTAGCCCTAACATTCCTACTCCCTTATATCCTAGGTAGTCCTTAATCAACCTAAAACCCTACGCTCCAACTTAACCTAAATCACCCAGAGTAAAATTTCCTTTTTTATAAAGTTGTTTTCATAGATTTTAAGTTAAAAATACACATTTAACATTACAGCAAATCCGACTGTCTATGAACACGTTCAAACCTGTGGAGAGTACACTCGAGGTGCTGCACATGAACAACTGCACCGTCTCGCTGGATGCCTTCTACCGCCTCACTAACCTGCGGGTAATGGACCTATTACTGACAAAAGATTTTCTGAAATTTTTGTTTTATTTACCCATTTGTTTAAACAATTAAAACAGTCTGCACTAAAATAGTTCAATGACATTTGAGACGGTGTTACCATATCGATGCTGATCACCAGCTGATCCCGTTATGACCTGGATATGGTCATATACTGGCTCTGCTTAATGTATATGAATGTAAAATAGATGAGTGAAATAAAATGTACATTTATTTGTTTACGGTAACAATTGATAACGTTTGTTTATTGCAACATATGCTGAGAGAGACCAATAATTTTCACTACAAGTAAAACTGGCAACAGTGTTAGGCGCAGGGTGCAGATGAGGGTTCAGATGAACCAGTCAAGTCATGCTATTGGTATGTAGATTAAATGGTGTCACTATATATGTTAATCTGACGTCCTAGAAATACTCGTATGTTTCGGTGAGGTCTATATGTTTTAACAACCGTGTTGTGACGAGTGGTCACATTTCCCCACCACGCTAGGTACACACGTGCTTGCCGCGTGACCAGGGCGTAGGACCATGGCGCGTTAGGAGATTTTTTACGTGGCTCCTTCCCCAGTAGGCCTATCCACGTGTGTAAAGAGCCCCAACCATCGCTCTTTACGGTGGTAGCCATTCCATGACAAATCTGCTACCTCCCAACATATTTTTTTTGTAACTCACCTCTCGGTGAGATAGATTTTATACTTTATTTTTTATTTTTATTTTTTTATTTTATCCATTGCAAGTTCAACAGTTCACTATACTCGGAGAAGTCTTTCAATTCACTCTACTAAAAAACGTAAAATGGGTCTTTGTACTTATTTTTATTCCTCCTCCGTGTACCTATTCAAAGCAAACACAAAGTGATCCTCAACTCAATGCCTAACCTCTCTCTGTCTCTTTACTAATAATACAAGGAGATATACTAAATGCCTATTACTGAAGAAACTGCTCAGGTACTTTTACTATAGTTGCTGTCACAATTAAAGGCCCTATCAATGTTTCCACATTAACGAATGTCTTCTCAAGCGCATCATCAAACACGTAAGAGGTTAATTTAGATGCTGCCATGAAAGGTATAATCCCTTCTTTGGCTATACTTTGATGTTTAATTGTAATTCCAAAGTGATCAGTAGGTGAGGCTCCATCCTTTATATGATCGACAATGTACTCTGAAAATGCTAGGGGCCAATCTATTGAGTCAATGGGAGAGGTCAGTATAAACGTTAGTTCTTCACGTGTGGTACGAAACCTCTCACTTCTGTTAACCACATTTCTAGATTCAAGCTTAAGGAAGGTTGCCATGTTAACGCTCTGAGTGCTCATTTGCGAATGAACATGAGACGAGTCATCTACAAATTTTATAAATAAAACTATTGGTATCCACCTGTAAGCCTGTGTAGTGCATGTGAGTGTTTGAGGGGCATAATTATTTAAAGCTCCTAGACATTCTGATTTTGCGGTGAAATTACAGAGTGAATAGTGTTTGATGGATATGTCAGCGTGTATGTATTGAAGTGGACCTGAGATCACACATAAGAGCATATTTAAGTGACGTAGAAAAATCGGTATGGTAAAATGTTTGTGATAATTGACTTTATCCATACACTGGAAGGTATTTATGTTATTAAAAACAATAAACAAATATAAAATGCTAACATTCGAGCAAATAACTATGTAATGACGTATCTAACAGTTTGCTGTATCAGATGGCTTAAGAAGAGGGAAATCAGCGTTTATCGGCTCCGTCATCAGTACACATTCAATGTGGTTACTATATTACACGATCACGGTCCCAGGACTTACAGAGTTTAGGCCTGCCTTAGAGACCTCGTTCATGCTGAGCCGTTCGGAGCATAGACTTGTTCATCTCCATGCCCAAGTCCACGCATCCTACTGAGTTCCCACATTCACTCCTTCAAATCAGTCTCACCCTCCACACTGTCCAAGGGTCAACCTCTCCCGGGCTTACGGGTTTTAAGCCGGCCGTGAAAGAGGTCGAACTGCTCCAGGACTTACAGGTTTTACGCCGGCCTTAGAAGCAGAAGCTCCCTTGACGCGAGGGTGATCAAACATTCACACTTATGTGACATTTGAAGGTAAAGATGACGGGGGGAGATATACACTCAAAACATTTGTATTTTGCACTTTCGGCCAACCACCCAAAGAAGGGTCTGGAGTGCAAAATTATATGTAATGGCTGCAATAATACAGTACAATTATCTAGTATTTAAAAAGTTCTTTTGTACGTAATTGAAATACCTGTATAATAAAATAATTTAAAATTTTTACTCGTTGTCAGCTCTCATAACATAATTCAATACTAGTACACATCTGAAGGAAGCGGTTTAACGAACGTTCGGTCACAACCAACGGATGTGGTGGGTTATAATTACATTTAATCTCTCTCTATGTATGTCTCAGGATTTGTAATGAAATTTTAACGTTGTGATTGGTGAAAATGTAGTTTTTTAAACATGTTAGAGTGTTAATTTTTGTTTCTTAAATCCAAACGGTACAGTATCGTAGGGTCCTTCAAGTCTCCTTTTGGGCCCTGTAATTTTAAAAGACTTTGTTTCTTTGACTGTAACAATGTCTTTGTCCTTGGTTCGTCTTATTCTGTTCTCTTCTATGTCCACTGAGTCAAATGAATTACTCAGAACTAATGCTTTCAATGTTTCGAAATTTAATTTTTCGCTAGTTTTTAAATTTAGAGTAAGGCCTTTTATTTTACAAACTTCAACTAGTGCGTTTTTATTTGTTGACGCAGACAAGATAGGCGTAAGTCTTGGGGCCTCCGGAAACAAATTCTACTATGTATGACCCTGGACCATAGTCAGCCAACTCGTCGGTCATTTCGCCCAAGTAGTCCCCTGTGGGGACCTTGTGCATACTCTCCCTGTGTACGTAAAGGACACTGTCTGTATCATAGTAAAGAACTTGCCTCCCTAACTTTTCTAAGTGTTCATACAGTTTTAATCGAGCATGTGACGTTGTAAATGCTGCAACCACAACATTCACTGTCCTTAGGGCTTCTGCGGCTTCTTCAATATGCTGCCAGTTCACAATTAGTACAGTATCGTTAATAATTTGAGTAGTATTTACATCTATTTCAGGGTTGGACAGCAACTGAAAGTATTCAAAGGGGTCTCTTATGATTGATGTTTTTGTCTGATTTTCCCTTTGACCAAATTTACCCCAGAAAGAATTTAACATCAATTTAGCAAGGGAGCGAAGACCTCCGTTCTTTTCAATTTTGAAAGGGTCAAGTCTGACACCTTCGTGTTCATAATAATTTTTGAACGTACTTAGCCTTGTCCTCTTCAGTGAGGCACCAAGAGGGGTAGCCCGATGCCTCCTGTTTTAATCTTGAGAAATTTGTTAATAAAATCCGTAAAAAGACCACCGTCTTCGTAAGTAATAATTTTATAATCCCAAAGTTCGTACATTTCTAAAATGGTATACCCCTTCTCTACGGCCTTTCTCATTTCCTGCATTGTCCATGTCCCCTGTCAATGCTCTTTCTTCGATGTTATGGTTACAGTCTGTGTTTAGCATTTCTAGACCACATGTACGGCATAAAACAAACATTAATTTATTGTTCATGCGTGCTGGAAGGACGGGATGGTACAAATTTAGTGGAGGCAATACTTTACATTTCATGAGACCTTCGGCCTCCATGCCTCTTTCTCTACACTCCTTGTCCCCTACATATATTTTTGGATGGGATAAAAACATAAGGAGAAAACTTATTGACAAACGGGTACAAGGAGCAAACGTCTACATACTGAATTGTTTCCCCGTCCTCGCACTTGTGATAAGATTTTGCATTGCCTGTTCTGCCCCCGAAGAAGGCCTCTCTGGGATTGAGTGGGAGTGTGTTTAGAATGGGGAGAAAATTTAGATAATCCAATTTTTGTTCTTTCTTTAAATGATTGAATTTACACTCCCACATTTCAATTACTTCATAGTCAGATGCTCGGAGACGAGCCATTTTAGCTTTGGTTCTCTCGAACCTTAAGTGCAGGGAGTCGGAAGGGTCCTCTTTGAGTGGTTCTTCTCTATTAAATGGAAAACATTTCGGGCACCCATGGAAATAACAGCCCTGAAATTCATAGATTCGTTCTCCGTCAAAACCGTCTACTTTTAATCCCTCGATTTTAACTTCTCTGTCCCTCCCCGCATGCTGAATGCGGACACTACGCTGTTCTTCCTCCCAGCTCAGCCATTGTAAAGCAATAGGCGATTGGTTATCAACCATACGGTATCCGTTCTTTGGGACTAGACCAATAGTGTTGGCTTTGAGAAAATTCCGTCTAAAAACCAAATTACAGGCACTGGCAATGGTGACGGCTTCCATGAACGGATCTACATTACATTCTTTCAGAAACATGTTTCTAAACTTAATACACGCTTTGCGCCAGTATCTCCACATCGGAGATACAGTACTCGACCAACTCTTTTTGAAAGTCAAAAACTACATTTTGGTTAAGTTGGTCGTTGTGCCAATTTTCAAAATCTTTGTAAGTCTTTTCAAACATTGATTCAGGGCAGTAGTACTCCTTGGGTGGTATGGGGCCCACATAATTTTGGTTTGCCAAAGTGTTGAAAAGATGAGGGAAGTAACCCTTCTTCTTCTCCGGGGGGAGATCAAAGGCTTTGGGTAGTGCAGAGAGGGCCATGGGGAAATAATTTAGCGAATCGATAAATCTAACGTTATCCAGTTCCATAAGAATGACTTTAGTGCCACGCATAATTAGCTCTGGAGTGAATTTTGTTTGTTCGAGAACGTACTTTAACAGAAATTGAAAATCAAAACCCTGACCGTTATGAGCCATTACACATACGTTTTTGAATTTTTTTCTCTCCTCCATTACGTAATTCATAAATTGATTCACAGGATCACTATCAAAGATCTTTGTTCGGTCTTTGCACATTTCACAAGATTTACCATTAATACATTTCCAACAAAATTGTTGAGAAAACACAAAGGTTAACTTTATGAACTCTAGATTCTTCCGTTAAAATTTCATCTTGACGGGTCTCTAAATCAAAGAAAATGAAAAGAAAGTCTTTGGTTTTTGGTTTGTTTGTGTCGACCCGCATGTAACATTGATGGTTCGGGGGCATGAAATCGTTACATATTTTACAAAAAACTTCCCCGCACACGTGTTTTGACTTACGACTGTTGAGAAAGACAAGCCTTTGGCACTGTAAACATTTTTTTACCGACTTGCATCGTTGACTCTTGTGGGCTGCGAAACAGATCTGATTTTTCATGGTCATGTTTACAGTCAGGGCATAAAATTCCCCCATGCTCCTCTTTACAGGGTGGAGAAACGGTTTGACATGCAGGACAGATATTTGAACATCTGTGTTCAGCTTTGTGGTCATAAGGGACATGGCATGCTTCACAATAGAAATGGCATGCAAAAGCTGCAAGTTAAGCTAGTTATTACGTTGTAATGGCTTTCGTGATACAGCAAGTTTATTTTGTACTGAGCATCGGAGTTAGTACCTGAAAAATAAACATCTCGACCCTTATTATCGTAGTTATAAACTGTAATATTGTACTTTTTGAGGTGGTCTTGAAATTTATTAAGTTCGTGGATCCCCGCTCCCTGTTCAGAAATTTGGACCCCGGCTTTAGTCATCAGTTTTTGGGCTCTAAAAGTTTGTCGCTTACCCATGTCCTGCCTTATTGCTTTGAACTGAGGATCTTTTTTGGCATAGGCTTTTGCTACCACTATAGCTCGGGGCAGACACAGATTATCACTATTCTTAATGACTACGATACCATTACGTGCTTTACATTCTTCTTGGAAATTATTGTACAAACCTGGTCTTCTGAGGCCACCACTACCTACTGGAATATTGGTGCGGGTGCACTTAACTCTAAATGTGTCCATGGACTTAATCGAATCCGTATTACTTTGGACAAGTTTTCCAAATATATCCCAAATTATATCCCCGTGAACTTGATTTGCAGGTCTATAAGCGATATATCCGGAATCTTTGGTCCTAAAATTCAGAGAATCTAAAGTGAAGCCTAGGTAGTCATATTCGGTAGTACCGGCTTTCGCCTTTTCGACAATACTCCCAAAACCCTTTTTAATCCAATCAAGTTCGGACACTCCTTTGGGTACTGGGTTAAACTTGAAAACTGTTTCTGACCCATATGTTCTAAACCTTCTACAGTAGGTTTTCACCGGTATGCAAAACTTTTACGGGATCCATGTTGTATGTAATTAGCTCTAAAATAATACAGCAAGCAGCTTTGATACAAGCTTTTGGAATGGGTGTTGACTGTTCAACGTCACGTCTAAGAATGACAAGAAGACCACGTCACGCATTTAAGTAAGTGTAGGAGGTGCGCATGCGCAGTAAACTTTTTTACAGTGCACTGTGGTATGATGTAATAACCGAAATAAATTACACAAAACTTGATTATAAATACGACACACAAATAAATTAATGAAATCTATGTTGGATTTGTCACTACGATACAAACACAGTAACACAACGAATTAACTTGTTCACTTTCATAAAAACACAATAAAACTGTATTAGATTTAAAGAAGCAATAGTATAAACACTTTAAGAACACACACAGTGTAAAGGAGTTTAATGTCTGTGATCGCTAAATAAAGTACAAGCACTTAATAAACTGAAAATGTAATAAAACTCCTATAAGCTAATTTACTTTTATAAAATTTCTTGTCTTGATATCGACTCTGTATACACAATGTTGTGCAATATCAAGGAACAGAGCGACATAGGTCTTACCTCTTTGACGTCCACCTCCAGACTGGCGAGACAGGGAAATCTCTGCCGCCTGTGTAGAACACCGACCAATCAGAGTGCTTGGCGGCTATTTTAGACCAATCAGAGACGCGCTTATTTTGACCAATGAGGTCTCTTAAAATTGCGGTTGCAGCTGTACCGTTACTCGTCTGGGTTTTTACATGTAACCGCAAACCTCAATCATCGCATCCGGTATGATTAACTAAATTCAAAGTATACGAAGCGGTATACGTTTTTTTTTGAAAATAGACTATAAATAAGTTAAAGCTCTTTACATCACACTCGGGAGAAAAATTAAAACTTATTACACAACGAATGCAGTACCTATGTATTATTCCGACTGTATTCAGGATGGCAGATATCCCGTGCTGTACTGAAGATGTTATAATAGTTATTAGTTTTAATATTGTTGTAGAAAATGAATTATCAGAGTCCGAGGATGCAGGTAACCGCAAACCGCAAACTGTCCGTTACGAGCAGTGTCATGAGCCGGTGCAATGGGTAAGTCACTGTGGTCGAGATTTCATAAAGTGCTAGTATAGATTATAATATAAACATTAGTATAACGCGGTCTCGACTCTCGAGACGATTGGACTAATACCTCTGTATGCGTCTCTTTATAAATAAATTAAAGTAAGGGAACAGCTAGGAAACCAGAGTGAGGTATGATGGGTCTTTAGATGTCCAAGTATAAGCGACATATATAATTACACACGGTAAAGTTTAAATTGTATGGGATGGTATTCCGTATTAAGCTACGCCCGCTTGATATTATGAAAATGAGAGCCTGGCCGTTAGAAAGTGATGGTGGATTTAACGTGGATAAAAAGTTGGAGTGCCGTAAAGGGAGGCATGGGTTAAGTGAAAACAAAATACTTGATTAATATGGAAACTAAATGTCTAAGCAGTAGTTGAAATAAATGTATGGTGCTTTGTTAATAATGAAATACGGTTCTTTTAATTACCGGTTAAGTCTGCTTGAGAGTTGGGCCCCGGAATGAAGTGATAGACATCCAAGTGAAAGGTAACAGAAATTAGGGTCCCGTGATGGGTTGCGTGGGATAAGAGTATATGAAGTACTTCGTAGACATTAGGTGTCCAGGTATTGAAACATATGCACGGGCATTGATCGGCAAATAGTAGTCGCTCAGAAGGTACGTCTCGTGTTATAAGCTGTTAGCTTGAGACTAGGACCTCGGGCTGAGAATATCCTGTTGGGAAAGTACTCGGTAAATATTAGCATTACACTTTCAGGTAATGTATGAATATTTGTCAGTAAAATGAGAGTCCCGTGTTAGGCCTGGTTTTTTTTAATGGGGACCTCGGTATGTTAGAAATTGAACGAAATGCAAGTTTGAACCCTACGAAGGTAAGGCTAACTAAGATTGTGCGATGTGCTCGGTAAATACTCGTATATGGAGATTAATACGGTAAAGGTGTTAACTATATGTGTGGGAACCAGTACAGGGTATTAATGGTGGGAAGACAATTTTCGAATGTGACGCTACGCGTAGTAAACACTTTAGAGTGTGGAGTCGTGGAGTATGTGTAAGGGCTAAGAGACGTGGTGTACGACATATTATATGGATGCCTGTTTGACTTTGTGGATACTAGTCGGTAATGTGTAGGTGGTCTAAATTGGGTATGGGTGATACCCCTGGGTAAGAGTACGGGAGGCATTTGGAAAGTGTTGTTGTCCCGTCAGTGTGAGGGTGAGGGCCTGAAGACGCTAGGGTACACGAGATATAGGCGCATACACACGTAAAGCTCGGGGAGTTAGAAATCATAGTATGTGCAATATCCGTAGTTAAGAGCGAGGTATGGGAGACAATAGGAAAGTGTGAAGCCTCTGCAGGATCCGTTAGAAAAGTAGGTCTTAGCATGTACAGGAGACGGACTATTGCAGGCCTATGTGGTACATTGGTCGGTAAAATTGTAAAAATCTGGGTATAGGCTTTATGCCTGACTAGGAGTGGAAAGTGTGGGGCCTCGGTAGGGTGCGGATGAGGGCCGAAGACGCTTGGGTACACGAGAGAGAGAGAGAGAGAGAGAGAGAGGAGGAGAGAGAGAGAGAGAGAGAGAGAGGAGAGAGAGAGAGAGAGAGAGGAGAGAGAGAGAGAGAGAGGTGGGAGGCTGTAGGTGTATACACACGTAAAGGTCAGGGAGTGAGAAATCATAGTATGTGCAATATCCGTAGTTAAGAGCCGAGGTATGGGAGACAATAGGAAAGTGTGAAGCCTCTGCAGGATCCGTTAGAAAAGTAGGTCTTAGCATGTCCAGGAGACGGGCTATTGCAGGCCTATGTGGTACATTGATCGGTTAAAATGGTAAAAATCTGGGTATTGGCTTTATTGCCTGACTAGGAGTGGAAAGTGTGGGGCCACGGCAGGGTGCGGATGAGGGCCGAAGACGCTTGGGTACACGAGAGAGGTGGGAGGCTGTAGGCGTATACACACGTAAAGGTCGGGGATTTAGAAATCGTAGTATGTGCAATATCCGTGGTTAAGAGCCGAGGTATGAGAGGTAATAGCATAGTGTGAGTTTTCTGTAGCGACCATTAGAAATACAGGTGTAGGTCCGGGAAACGGGCGATTGCAGGCCTATGTGGTACATTGGACTGTAAATTGGTCAAAATTCGGGTATGAGCGATACGCTCGGGTAGGAGTACTGGAGGCAATCGAAAAGTGTAGGGTCTCGGTAGGGTACGAGTACACGGTTAAAAGATCATCATTCATCCGATAAAAGATAGGCGATCAGAGTACCGATTTGGGTATAAGTTGGAACCCTGTGAGGGACTGTTCAGGTGTGGGTCTGTAAGAGACCGGGGGTATAGATGGGTGGCTAGGTCCTGGAGTGGAGTGTTATAAATAACAGTGTGGGCAATATATGTGGTTAAGAGTATTGGAGGCATTCGAAATGTTTGGGCAAGGGCCGTTAGAAATGTGGGTGCGGTTTTTCATGCATTCCTGTACTCGAAAAGATGGGTGACGGGAATATGTCGTGCATGGCCGGTAAAGGTTAGGCGGTCAAAATCCGGGTATGGGCATTACGCCAGGCTCGGAGTGCGGGAGGCAGTAGGACTGTGTCGGACTCCTGTAGGAGCCATCAGATTACGCGGGTGCGGGTGTTAAGACTCTCAGGTACTCAAAAAAGTGAGTGTCAATAGGCTTCGACACGGGACCTGTGGACGGGTGGTTAAGCAGTACAGAAAGTCAGAGGTGTGTGACAAACAGGAAGTCTAGGTTGAGATAAGTCGTCGGAAAACAGGAAGTCTGTGGTTAGGAAACACCGAAATGTACCTCCCATAAGAGACAATCTCCCATTGGCTAGGGGAGGGACCAGGAGGTGACAGGGGGTGTAGGAGGGGGTGGGTGGGGGCAGGGGCATGGCCTAGCCGCCATTGCTGCTCTCTCATTGGTCCAGAGACGATGGTGGTTGTGGGGAGGGGTGCAGGGGGCGTGGCCTAGCCGCCATTGCTGCTCTCTCATTGGTCCAGAATAACTCCATAAGAGCCCATGTTACGGCCAGATCCGCGGGAGGTCTACTTTCACGCTTTGCGTCCTTTTTGATAACAAATAGTTTAGTACGTGTGACTTTCATTATACCATTAAAAATTGTTTCATAACTTACTTGGTTTATCACTAACAATGTGAAAAGATTAAAGTTATGCGTTATTATAGTTCAACATTAAATGTTACACATACGTTTAAGTATAAATACACCATTATATGATACTAACACAATTTAGTCGTAGTACAGGGAGAGGCAGACCACCCATCCGTGACATCTCAACCAAGAAACCTATCTTTTTATTACTTTATTACTTCTTTCATTATCTGCAAACAATTCGGAACATTATTTTTTAACACCTAAAACTTGCAATTCTGTGGGGGAGGGAGAGAAGGGGTGTTCAACCATTATAGGGTTTCAAATGTAAAGGTAGGTAGATGTGTACCTTGTTTTAAAATTCTCTATTCCCTGATTGTAAAAAAAATATTCATTTCCTTTTAGCTTACAGATAAAAGTTTTGAGGTTTGACAGTTGTTTTACTGTTACGTCATTATAAATTGGATACATTTCTGCACATTACTGTGTTTTTTATTTAGTTAAAATTAAGAATATTTTTAAATCATAAAATCTAAAAAAATTCAAATAGCAAGGTATGGATTTCATCACAACCTATCAAAAATACACATAAGTACATACTTTTGGTTTTGGTTTTTCGTTCCTTAAAAACTTTTTTAGTATTTAAAATTTGGCCTTACCATGGCAGGTTAGGAAACGGCGGCAAAAAACTAACGTTTATGACGTGTTGTTGGATTTATTACGCCCTTGTGTTCTCCTTCTTTGCTGTAGGGTCTTAAAAGTATCTACCACTTGTATTATAAAAAGTTATGCAAACGATTTACCTGTTCGTGACATGTGATGGATTTTACCTATTTTTTGGGCAATCCGTAATTTGAGACTATTGAATGAATGAATAATGGATAGTTATATTTTATACCAGAAAGAAAATCATTCACTCCTTAGAAAAAATACGTTGTCAATTTTAAGATGAACTGGCCCATCCTGTAAAGTATAACAATTGGTAATCGAGGGGATAAAATATTTCATTCTATAAAACATCAAGACTATCAATCTGAGAATTTCTTTCTTTTCTGAAGTAATTTGTCTTATTCCCTTACGAAGATAATAAGATCGGCATGACAGGGTGTAGTGAGATTGGAAAACAGGGGCTTTACAGGTGACAAACTCTCCATTGAGGCTCAATTACTTTTGTGTGGAACATATTAACCGAGTTGTAAATGATAATGTTACTACATAATTTACTGACCATCAGAATTCGAAATGTTTAAAAAGAATTTATAAATGACGCTAAAACCCCTTAGAGCATATAAAGGTAAACTAGAGGAAATCTCTTGTTGAATTTGCGGTTAAATACCAATTCCTCCAGATTCAGTACCGCCTTTGTCAAAGGCATTTTACTTTACATTTCAGTGAGGACATTTATGTCTTGGTATTTTCTTTGACTGCATTTCTGTTATTAAAAATAGTAACACCAAGTCTAAATTGTTTAATAAATGCTATTATGTTATTGGTTGAGCGTTAGTAAAGCCTATTACTGACTGAGGTGGTTAAATTTAAGTTCTATCTTTCTGGACGATATCTTAAGATCAAAGTGACTTATAGAATTTGCATGACGCTTCCTTTACATACATACAAAACCCTTAGGTTCAGTTATTTAATTGATTATTGAAGTTATTTACTATTCATTGCTGATTAATTAGCTTTAAAATCAATCATTTTGATTATACGAAATTTATCACGAGTTATAATTCGCTCAGCGTTATTGAATGATCTGGACAAATTTCATTTCTGTCTGATTGTATTTCTGTGCAATATTTCGAGAAAGAGCAGCTTGTGGACTTAAAATTTTAAATGAAGCTTCATTTCTATAAAAGCAACATTGAATTTGATGATGATGCATGTCGTTCCATGAGAGTTGGCTGAGCGTTAACGAACATTTTTACATTGTAATTATCTTGACATTGAGGAAATCGTAGGAAAAATCCATTAATAATCAAAGTGAATAAATCATATGTAATTTTAACTTGTGATATAGTAAAATATTTCGCTGGATAAAATGAGCTATATACTTGAAATTTGTCAGCTATGTTATTCCAACTTTCCGTTCGAAATACGACTGAAATGTATCTGAAGTTAAGTAGTATTTTTTAATTTATTAAACCATTAATTTCTGTTGCAAGTTTTAAGTGATACGCCTTATGATGTGATGTGCGACACATCATTCAATCATTCAACTTCTCTCTCCGGAGATAAATAATTCATACGGACGAGGTATTCCTGAAGCCCGTGGTGTTATCTCAGTTAGCTCTGAGGTAAATTTTGATGAGGATCAAATTTCTGTGCTTGCTAATTGACCCTTTCCCTCCACAGAGGGGACTTTGAGTGATAACCTTTTCCGTGCCTATGTTTTATCGCATTGAGTGAGTTATCTTGTTTAGTTAATACAATCAAAGGTCTAAATATATAAAGTTAAATGACACATGTGAAAGATCTATATAAGCGTTGACAATGCGGTTATGTTTTATATCGAACATAAAAATCATATTAGAAGAAATCAAATATGGTTAAATCACAATTATCAAATCACGTGTATTATATTAATAAAACCGTATTGTTACAAATGGTGCATTGTCCGATATTTCTTTCGTTTTCAAAAATGAATAGTACCAAAAGTTAATACCCAATCTTCACTACTATAACCTGCTTCTATTAAAATGGGATGTAGTACATCAAGGTATTATTGTGATATAATGCGTAATAAATTTTAATAGGTTACATGAGGGAAAATACCCGATTCCGTAACTAAACCGTAACCATTTAAAATGTAGTATTGTTAATGTTATTATTATTGCATGACACACAAAAATGATGTTAGGTACAAAGTAAGGAAGCACTTTTGAAATATTTGTTACACGCTCAAATGTATTCTTTCGGTTTCTTTTCCAAATATGATTCAAATCCATCTATGGCCAAAACACTTTTGCACGTTTTTTATGACTCGTTTATGGAACGGTTTAGGCATTTAGGGATATTTTATGTCTTTAATAGTAAATACGTAAGTTGCTGTCACATACTACAAATAGAGCTGAACTTGTAGATTTTTATTCGTCACTGTCAAATTTCTAAGACCCCTTTTAAGGATTGTTTTATTCAAAGTCGCCCACAATGGAAAGGTTCAATATTTTCATGAATAAGCTACGTAAAGCTTTGTGAGATTAAAGTTAAAACGCTCTTGCTTCAAATTGAAAGACTCTTGAAGGAACAATAGGCTGTTGACAACGTAAACTTTTCCCTTTCGATACTATAGTGCATACCCGTTAAGCGATAGATATTTGACGATTTTAGGTGTTTTATTCTGTATATTTGGCACGCGAGGTTAAAACAAATGGAAAAACACTTAAGGTTTTGCATAATAAGGTGTAGAATTACGAAGTATAGCTGAATTTTTAGATAGATTGACATGATGTGTAAATGCAAAAATGTATGCATGTAAATTACGTCAAAAATAAGAAAAGGAATGATTTTTTTAAGGGGACCAACTCTTTAAATTATCACTGACATAAAGAACTACTATAATAGTGAGATACATATCAATACAAGAACTGATTTGTGGCGCGATAAAGAAAAGACTAACCTAGTGGTGGAATAATCGATTGAATTCAACGATCGAGTGATCGTTAAGGCTCATCTTTACCTTTCACGTATATTCCTGAATCCTTTACTTTCACGATATAAATTTGACACGTTGACGTGTTTACACTATAATGCAGAACATGAGCATAAATACAAACGTGCAGAATAATCGAACGAAAAACGGATATAAACAACCGGAACAAATCGAGACGTCGAATCGCCTTATACTGGGAATCAGCCGAATATGACAATGTGGCAACGCCGCCAGGTGAGGGAGGAAGTGGGGTGAGGAAACAATGCCCCATACGGCAAGGCTTAACAATGAAACGTATCTTACTATAATAAAGTTGATGACTCACTTGCACTTAGGTCTGATGAGTTCTTATTGAAAATTTCCATATCTAACCAAACCGTTTTTTTTTATTTTTAAAAATTGTTTAATATTTTTATTTTTTTAGAAAAATATAGTTGTACATATGTCTAATTCCAGCATTAGAGTGTGACAAAAAATCCACTAGGCCCTTCTTACTTACATAACTTGGTTCCTTTTGGATCTTCCTTGAGTAATATTTTTTGGTTTATTCCTAATTACAACCAAATGTATAAAAGGTTC
>NW_025782865.1:0-33097 GCF_021130785.1 Homalodisca vitripennis | reverse complement strand
CTTTTCATTTCTTCTAAAGTATTAATAATATTATAATTTTATTAATTCATTTAGATATGTTTTCTGTAGACAATTATACTTTTTTAGCTTTCGGGATAAGTTAATTTCTAATATAACATATAATCTATTGAGTATCGTCTAAACCTTATTCGTGAATTAGTGCAATTTTACTTTTTAGAACATACGCGTCCAACGAATAAAACACACCTTAGAAATTAGAAGTTTTAGATGGATTTATTAGAAATGATATCACCGGCAGTGACTGTTTGTTCTGAGATTTTTGTACATCTTCGGATAATGGCATCTCGGAGCCCAAAAACCATTATAATCCGAAAAAAAAGATTCGGAAAAGAATCAAAATATCCTTTTCCGTCATGGAGGTGTTATAAATGATGTGATAAAATGGAAACTAACGTTTCTCTTGAAAATAGTACAAATGATGAAAGGCAATTATTGGTTTAAATTATCAAAGTTAAAAATAAATTAGTCTTGAGAAGACTCTTGATCAACAGCAACACCAGATACGGACATTGTTTAATGAGAAAACTTCATAACTGACGTCATCTTTCAGTTATCAAATACCAAGTGGTGTATAATGCGTAGGCCTACAACATGTCCGTAACATAAATGTGTGATATGTTTATACGTTGTAGTGTAGCATCATTTTTAAATCGGCAACTTTAAACATTTAATCATACAATATTCATTTAAGATATCGATTTTAAAACCGTGTTCTGAGAACAGAACTAAATTAAACACAACTCTCTGTTATATGACTAACAAAAACACTTTATGAATATTACATTTACGTGTATTTAACAAACTCATTTAAAAAGTTATATATTATTCGTTTCATAAAAGTTATAGTAAAAAAATAACTGTAAAACTATTTTGATTAAATTTGAAACAATTGATTTATAATAATTCACAAACAATAATAACTGAAGTCTGATGTAAGCTAGATTTATTTTGAAACGTACTCAACGGTAGGCCTATATCATCACCTTTGAGTGATATATAAAAGTTTTTGTACCATTGTCCCGACTTATCCATAAACCAATCAGTAGAAATCATACTGTCCTCAGGTACTGTTTGTAAAATATTTTAATAGAAGCAGATTAACATTAACAAGTTGGGTCATAAATTATCTTTACTATACGTTATGTTACTAGAGATGATTAACAACAACATAAACTTAAGATCGCAATTTTAATTCCATTTTTCTTTTTTTTTATATAGACATGCTCTAGTGCCCTAGCACTACTTACCTTCTTCTCTATTTTTTTATATTTTAAAAAGCATCAAAACTGTTTTAATATATTTAATTGGTATTTTGGATATCGTTTTTAGTCCACTACTTTTGCGTCCACCCCTCATTCATTCTCTGGATCGACAGAAACTATAATTATCACATTATAAATCAGCCCAGACCTTCTACATTAATCAATAGTGGAATTGAGCCTTGTTCTATCATAGCACCATAACTACACAGCAGCCAAAGAACGTCACACATCACGCCCCAATGGATACCACCAGCTGAGGAATTGGATCCATCATAGCTCGACTACCAAGCAGCTCTTCGACATCATCAGTATTTGTGAGCTCGTCCCTTAACTAATATTAGTCTTTTATTGATTATTCCAAATGTAATCATTATTATATTGATTTCCATTTTTCTATGAAATATTAGTTCTTCTGCCTAAAATGACGATTCTGATACTGAAGTAAAAACTAATTTCGTATTGTTTTACATTTATTAACTTCTTCAACATTAAGCTTTAACTATTTAAAAAAGTATTTAGTTGAAGTTTTGTTTTACTAAATTGTTATCTGCTAAACTTAATATAATTGTGTTAATAAATATATTATTGTTTCTTCTTCTGTTTCGAATAAAATTAGGTTAGAGAAAGTTACAAAATTCAGTGAAAGTACCGTGAAGTATTAGTTAATTTATAGCAAAACTTACAATGATTAATTCTACTAAAATAGTTTTATTATAAACATTTCCATGTTTTAATTTCTTCACCAATGTGAAATAAATCAGTTAAAAACCATACAGACAAATGAGTTAGCAAAAAAGTTTGATTACATTTGAAATTTCAGGCTAAATGATTTGCATATGCATATACATGTGCATTTCATATTTATCCATTCGGGGTTAGATTTACATCTGGTAGGAATATCAACTGATATTATAAACACTTAAAATCGCTATGTTCCTTCATATTTTTCAGTCAAAATATCATACACTTAAGTTTTGTAGTGTTACATGTTGTATGTCACGTTACATAATAATAAATAATGTGTTAATAATAAATACATTTTGTTATAAACACATATACGAGAAATGTTGAACTTGGATGATTCTCAAGGAAATTGCAGTTATTTATAAGTCTTCAATTCTGAATAAATCCGATGCAAAGCTAAGCGTTTACGTACATTTTGAATAAAATTACACCCCTTTTCAATTACTCAGCTAAGAACGCTTGAAGGATTCTCGATAACAGGTTAGGGTGTCTCGTGTCAAAAACCTGTCAGATTGAGTAAAATATACGACGTGGTTCAAAATTTGTATTTATATATTACACATTTTCATTACAAAGTGCTAACATTTCTAAAGACATATTGCCATCCATATTTTGCACGGTTAAACATCTGTTAAAACATTTTATCTTCACCTTGCAAGCAAATTAACATGTTAAAACTATGGCATGGAAGTCATCCAGGCGTTAAACACATAAGTAACCCTCGAGTGTTAATTTTAAATCAAAAGTCTATATGCCAGTCAGGGCTCATTTACCTTAGGAGCTGGCTGTAGCGATACAATTTAGTTTTTTCTTTCTCTTCAAGAACAATGCGAGCAGACCTCATGAACTTTTACGCTTTTATTTTCGATCGTATTGTTATATAAGGTGTCTCCATTCTAAAGCCATAATTTTAAGTGCATCCAAACAATTTTAGTAAAGTGTATACTTTTTGAGTATTTAAAACAATAAAGTACATAAAATAAACAATTTAATGTTGAAAATTACACTTACGTTGTGTTTTTAAACAGAATCGCGATCTTAACAGAAAAAAATCATTATTGGTTACACCAAAAAATAAGTATAGGTTGAGTAAATAATTCAGTTTCATTGCTGATTTTACTGTATTGATAAAAAGCCTGATTATCCTGAATTATATATAAAGTGGTGAGGTAGCCAGAAAAACACTGTATTTCAGGAATCCGGATGAATGTGAAGCTGTGAAGTCGCAGTGACAGCAGTTTCCGTGTATCGGACATTGTAAATCTGGAAGCAATATCAATAAAAGCTTTGGCGTCAGATTTGTACCGATATTTTTCGAAACGTAATCTATCATTCCCAAATATTGGTAGTCGTTACGAACATCACGTACTAACACCTTTCTTAGGACTGCTGACACGTTGAATTAATAAAGCAAACCGGAGAAGTATTTTCCACAGTTGGTACAACTACCCACGTTGAGGGGAATTGCTTTGAACTATTATTGGTTTATTAATAGTAGGAAAAGAAAAAATATATCCAGCCAAGCATTATTAGTATGGTCACGTTCACTGGTATTTTTAAGTTCTCTTAAGTGTCCTGATGAATGTAGCCACAAACCATTAAACCTTTTGTCAGTAGGTTATTTCCTTAAATTGGGTATTGTATAAGCTGAAGAGTAGGTTTGGTTTTCTTTCGATGCTTTAAAGTGCATGATAGTATCCTAAATTTCAATAATACTTCAGTCATATTAATTATTTTATTAGATTAATTTAAAGTTATTTTTTTAGTTTACTCCATTCAGGACTGTAAATATCTTAAAGGGGTCAGATTATATTCTATATAGATATTATTGTTCCAGATTGAATTGATATATCCACTGTGTAATTAAAATGACAAAACTCATCCTTTTATATCGTTAAGATTCAAATTGAAAAATATAAATATAAATTGGTATATTCCAGGGGCCACTATTTTTTGCACACAGAGTTATTCTTACCGGGTACCTAAAACTTAATTATTAGAAAGAAGACACTTTGCATTATACGTACCTTAGTAATTCAACGCCAAATAATACCAAAGTACGCGTAACTTACCCATTGTATTCTCCATCAAAACTCTTTTCATAACTTGCTAGGATAATAAGACGTTTACATTAACATTACCGCTGCCTGTATCAGTTGAGATAATATTAGTTATCATCACTAGGAAAAAAGTTGGTAATTTTTCGGAAGACAATTAATTGGCTTTATGAAATTAGATTCAGAAATACAACTGGAAATACGACTAAGCGATATTTTGCTCCGTGTTGTAAAATATTGTTTTTATTATACAAGACACAAAATTAAAATTTACACATTTCATTTAATTGTTATTACATAATAACTCAATAGTAATACGTTCAAGATTACATATAAAATAGCTGTAAATCTGAAACTAAACTGAAAAAAAAAACAAAGTTTGAGGTTAGCGCACTTAATTTGTGCGCCAGCTGATTCTTCAGATCTCTGTTATAAGGTAACGAAAAACAATTACTTTATAGATCTACTGTAGATATTAAGATCAAAAACCGTTATTATTTTTGCAGTTATTATAAAAATTCTTATTTTTAATACTAGATCATTTATCATGCGATCAAAACTGCCTGAAGTGGTAAAGTTTTTTTTTCAAATCTCCACTAAATTTACGAAAGTAATCTTTGAAATTAAGTAAGCCGAGCCACACTGTTAAACGGTACGGTCTGCCAATAATCTTCACGGCTATTAGATAATGTAAGATGCCTATGGCCAGAGACACATAAGGGTATTTCATAAGAAAGTTTGGCTGCCATATTTGTAAATAGTGGTTAAATTTTGAAATTCTAAATTCTTCTTTTTAATGAACGCCAAATACGAAAATAAAGTCTCCCATTTAAACATTTTTTTAAATTTTAAGGAATGGATAGTGTCACATTTAAGATCTAAAGCCTGTATTACAGGATTATACAGATCTGTGTGAAGATTGTATTAATTTAGTATGTTATCGTATATACTATAAACAGGTTATATTTCAATTAATACTATTAGTCATGCAGTATTTAATTGTGTAAGTTAATCTATTCATTTGATATTGTACATTATAATACTATTTTAATATATTTTATAATTTTAAGCATTTAGAATTATGGAATAATAGTAGGTGCAATCATTTATAAAATGTAAAACATTGTTATGCTGTCAAACATCTCTTATACAGTGTAAGCTTTTTATTTCTTAAGAACACTACACACGATTTTGTTTACAACTAAAATTCATTGTCACAAAAATGAAATTTATTCGAAGTTTTATTTTAACGTCTTATACCGATGGAATATATTCACGTTGTCTAAACTTACCTTATGAAATGTAATAAGGTCAGACCTGTGGAGTCACGCAGTTTTTTGTATCAATTAGATAATGATTTATTTTATATAGCAGAGAATGCGGATGACAGACGGTGTTGAGTCGACCAAGAGAGGATATCTTCTTATTATCCTACGAATGAGATGTTGAGATAATTATTGAATACTCCAAACTCTCTCCAGGGTTGGTGGTGAGTCTTTCTTTGTATCTCCTAGTATACGAGTAACATAAAGGAGTTCTATGAACGGTAGTTCATAGCTATCTACCAGTGAGAAACTACAGATAGCAGAACAAGGAGCCTTGTACATGACATGCCAGGGGACGACACACTTGTAACCAGAGAAGAACTCTGAAAGCTAACGGATGACACAAGTGAAAGGAGATGTGGCTGGCTGAAGCAACAAGAGCTCTATATCAGTCGTCGTTACGTCATACATTCTAGTCTACATTGAGTGTCCGGACAAGTACTGACACCCAGGGCGATCTTTGCTGTTTTAAAGGTCTTGCGCAACTTTTTCAAGAGCAGCAAGAAAAATCGGGGTCAGTCAAGGTAAATATAGAGAAAAGCGATATATAAAGCGCTTCAAATTCACTGAAAGGTACAGGTAAACATTTTTCTAATTTATATCTGAACCGATTAATAAGATAGAGCTTTCTAGGTTTTTAGGATGCAGCTACCACCACGGCTTAAACTTATGCTCCAGTCTGCGTTGTCTTCGACTGCTAAAGGAAAATTCATGACCCGGTTAAACCATCAACTGCAAGTTCTCAACAACTATGATATGCAGATGCACATGCTTGAGCAAGAATGGTCAGCATTCAAGTCGTGGGAACTGCTGTGTGATAAATATTTCAAAACTGTGGAGGTTTAATTCTGTATTAAATTAAACACATAAAATTTAATTTAATTTAAAATGCCTTTACAAAAAGAAGCAGAGTTAGGGCCATCAAGCCCTCTCTACCACTCAACCTCATATTGTATACAGTAAATTTACAATAGTTTGATACAGTTGTGGTAAATCATTAACTTATTCTTTAAATATAAAAAACAAAAATGCTTAGCCTATACCAAATTAAATTAACTTAAAGCAAAAATCTAGAAACTGAAATGAATTCAATACTTAAAGTACAAAAGAAAAAACTGTTTTCCGACAAGGTCGGCGATGACAGTCGCGTCAACCTTGGTAGCCTTGTGAATTCCAGTGGGAGCCATTGTTGTTGTTTCTTAACAGCTGGGGTCGGACGATGAGGATAAGGACCGCACAAGCTTCTTATCAGTTCCTTCAGATATTGAGACAAGCTATCCTTTGGAACCGGACCCCAATTTCCGGCAACGCATCAAATATGATGTCTAAAACGAATTTTATATAGCTACACGCGCCTAATCTATTGATTTTAAGGAATTTTCTGCAAAAGTAACGGATTAAATTCCGCACCAACCGAGAGCAACAACCTTTTCTACAAACAATTAGATATATCCCAGTGAAAGAAAGTTCGCAGTAATTTAAGAATCTGTGTCAATATTTAGACAAAAATAGTGTTAACAAAAATACATGGCTGTATTGGAAAGATATTGAGTGTAAACTGTACATGACATAGAACTATAAAGACAAACTAATCCTCCATCATAGCCAGACTATGTGTATGATCTATTGTTTGCGGGGCAGCCAGGCCCAGACGTGATTTGTCACCAAACACTGGATTGGTTTTGATTACCAATTGAATTATAGCAATCGCCGTATAGCCCACAGTGGCCAAACTGGAATTTTTGATGTTGTTTCAGTTTATATTTTACTTTCAGAACTTTTAAATATTAACTCTTTTGTCAGGTAATTCAATACGTAACGTAGCCATTTAATTGGAAATGGCTAAAAGCATGTATACTAATAAGTATATTCTAGAATATACCTAAGGATATATTACTTGCAATTCGTTTAATAATTAAATAGCGTCGCTTTATACAGTGTATAGCACAATTGGCTGAGCATTAACAAAGCCTAACACTCGTGGTGCTGAAAAAATGTATTTTTGTCCATCTATCAAATGTCCGCATGATTAATAAATGTATAAAGAAACTCTGTATACTCGTAAGATATTTTAAGTTTTGGCATATTAACACATGCAGTCTAATTATCCTGACACATCCAAACGTCATTTTGATCGAACAATCGTTTTTTAAATGTCTTGGACTCAACATTTACGAATAAAATTCAATAAACTCGGCGCCGCAAGAAGAATTAGGATTAGGACTTTTTGATCTGATTAAAATAAATAACATTGTAAGGACTTAAATCCATATATTGCTGTTCATAAGAAAGTAAGAACTAATTTAATACTATAAAAATACTTGTTTTTTAAAAAACGAAAAACACCAATCAACATCTCAAATTTAATTGCTAATAAAAAAATCACATAACCTATAAAACTAATTTATGTAAATAACAATTCAATTATCTCCGTAATGACTGGACATTTACACGTATTGATTGAGAGATCCAGCTTGTCCTCATTTGAAAATAAAAATCACTACAGAAAAAGAGTGGTGTGTGTGTGTGTGTGTGTGTGTGTGTGTGTGTGTGTGTGTGTGTGTGTGTGTTTAACTATATGTTTAACCTTCTATTGGATTAATACCTGAAATAATTCACCTAATTGCCTCTAATTGTACATTCCCTAGAGAGCTAATTCCATTTAGAAGAGCGAGATTACATTTCCCATGCAAATCGCCACAGTCTGGTCACTCCAACCAAACTCGATATTTCACATATGTACATTCCATGCATTCCAAACGCTATTTCTGAAGAGGTTAGGTGTTTATGATTTTGTTAGAAAGCCCGCATATTTTTAGAGTTGAAATGTCATCGTTGAAGCCACGATCGGAGCTCAGTATATGTAGCATTTACAGGGTGACATCGTCTTTTCCTAAGCTTTACAATCATAATGGTTATAAGGTTGTTAGTATGTTAAAAGTAATTTTATAACGGCATCTTAGATTTTCGGTCTACATACTTGTAATAAATAATGTATACCCACACTCAAATAGTTACATAAATCCCTTATCATATTAAATTTAAAAAATAACTAAATCAATAATTTATTTATTCAATATTAAAAAATTGAACTATTATTTAAATTCTTACAAGCAGCACTGCAATATGGATACAAAGAGAAGAGAGAGGTAAGCCATTTCATCTCATCTCATTAAGAAGAATTAATGATCCCGCTCGTTTAATTGTGCTCTCTCATTGAGCTTTAATACTTGAGAAAAGATCTTCAGTTTGCTAAAACCTTTAAATATATTGAAAAAGTATATTTTACAGCACAAAACAGTGAACCAACTCTGCATGCTCACAACTGTTGTAACTCGCATTGTGTTTCCTCAACTTCGAGCTCTTCCTCGATGTCAAAAAATACTTACGTTCTTGCACCTTTAAATCTACGGACATTATATCTGCAATGACCTGAACCGCAGGTTCATAGACTGTCCGTTACGATCTATTTTTCGAAGAGAAAGAAGCAAAAGGTTTATTTAACATAATTTCATATCTTGATTTATTTTTACGTATGTCCATGGTGTGATTTTTATTAAAGAAGTGGCAATAAGCTTTAGACTTGACATTTTGCTCTTGAGAAACCAATAAGAGCAAAACATTAAATAAATAACCTCTTCGTTTCAAAATATTGCTACATTTAAACGTTTTCAGTTTTACTATCTACAAAACCTTTCACCTTTAAAAATTGTTTAAGAATATTGAAATAAGACCATTTGCAAGAGAATTTTGACAATGCCGACTCATATCACCCTAAGGGTGTAACAACTACACTTCCCGAGTCTTGTAAAAATGAACAACATACTACAATAAACTAGCCAAACTGATGAAATCTCTAAATATTGTGGGTTCAAAAGTATATCTTACTCTAAAAGTATGCATATACGTATTTGGCTGTAATTTCCCACATAAGGAATAAATTAATGTAATATGTTTTTAATTCTAAGAGTTTGCAACAACTTAAAAACCAATATCAACTCATTTTAACAGCTACCATTAACCAGAATCCACACAATTGGCTGATCAATGGCGCCGGAGATACAGTTGTTGTTGTAACTTGAGCTGAACTTCAGTAAAGGACTCATATATGTTCTATAACATCCAGAACATCTTTTAATGGCAATTAAAGATGAAAGGAATAAATAATTACTTACTAATTGAATCACAATTCAACGTTCCTTTATTCTATACAGTTAATTGTGTTGATACGTAGTTAAAACCCTTACTTCGTGTGACACCCTGCTTGACAAAACAGTTATGTTAAGTAGTTTCTCGAAGTTCTTTACATGATACTCCATCACATAAAACTAGATGATATGCTATCTTGGACTCTTCTTGTGCTTCCTGGGCCCACGCGTTTACCGAGAACCCTAACGTCCTATACCCACCCTACGACAACAGTTAACGTAAAATAAATAATGTATTATTTTATCCAGGAAGAAATTTACGGTTTACGGTCTCTATAATAAGATACAAAATTTTGAAGCCTGAAAATTCAAAATTTTATGTTTAGTATCTTCCATTTTTCAAAGGACAAAACGTTCAAATTCCGTAGCAATTCTTCATTTTTTATTTCGATTCCAATATATTATACTAATTGGAGAGTGACTCCTACTGAAAAATGAAAAAACCTATACATTTAAAAGTAAATATTCAACATCATTATTTATTTCGATGACAAATCATGTTTGGTGCAATCTTAATACAACAATGCTGTAGCGTTTTAAAAGCTACGCTGGTTGACTTTTTTAATTAAGACTTAAATTAAATGACAATTTTAATTAGATTGTGAAAAGTTTGGATAAAAACGAATATTTGGCAAGTTAATGCTGGCAACTTTTAAATTATTAGGAACTATAAAAAACCACCAGCTCATAATTTTCGCCCTTTCTTTTGGTTATGATCGTGAATTAAGTTGAATACAGTGCGCCGTGTTTTCTAAATTTTTTCCGCGAGGAAATTTTTAGGTAAGCACCAAATTTATTGTACGTTATAATTGAAATAGTCTTCCAGATCTGATATTAAATTAATTTTGTTGTCTTTTTTATAGGAATAATTGAATTTATAGAAACTACAGAGCAATCTGCATAACTTATTATTGATGAACAATAGAGCACAATAGAATCATACAAGTTATATTTGGTTCAAACTTGCAAGAAAAAGTGAATTAAAAATTGAACTTTGTTAATAACTAATTGAAATTTGGAAATTTAGTAATTTATTAATATTTAATTGGAACTGTTTTATTATGAATTATTAATTGGAAATTAATTGAACATTAATAATTGTTTGAGAGAGTTGTATCCGAATTTTTAAAGACTTGAAAGTTAAGGTACAACTAGTGGAAAGAGAAGTTTGATTTTTTTATTTTGAATTTTTTGAGTGAACTTAGGAGTGAAACATTTTTATTTTAGTTATTTCCAAGTCGTATTTGATTTTTATTTGAACAACTTTATTTATTTTAATTCAGAAGAGAGCTCTGATTTTTTAGTTTGATATATCTTATTAATATTTTTTTATTTCTTGCCAAAGGACCGAAGAGTGTGTGAAAAAATCGTGTGTACAGTTAAAGAATACCTTAATTTAATGAACATTAAACATTATTTTTTAGAACTAAAACATGTTTTGTAAGTTTCTTATTGATCACAAATTTTCTGTTGGCGGTTTCAAAACACATGAAATACAAGGGAAAGCTGAAGTCTTATCTTTTCTTTTTCCTTATTCGGAGTAAACTTTTCCATTTACTTAATGGTCCTCCTCGCCGTGACTAACCAGGGCTATTATGTTGCAGCAGATGTTTTGTGTTCTTCTCTTTCATTTATTCTTTTTTAAGACCAATTACTCTTTTAATAAATTTTGTAGCTGCAATTTTTGTCGTGAAGTACAGTTTTGTGTGAATCGATAATTATTATAACTACAATTATTTCTAGCAAATGCTGTAGACATTCTAAAATGTTTTTCTGTAAATAAATTATTAATTTACGAGATGTGTAAGACATTACCAAAACCTAATAAGAACGAACCATAAACTATAAATATTGCAATATTCAGCAGAAACGTTAATCTAATACCAACAAATGAACTCGTAATCACCAGAGAGTCCACGCTGTGGTCACAAGTAGTGGTTCTCATTATGCAGCCGACATTATGACCGGAATTATTAACTATGCAGTTGTAATGGTTTGGCCCATAAATGTCAGAATCTATTGATTATCTATCAACTGGAGTATAGTCTGTTTTATTACTTCCAAGCATCAAAACTATAAACATACTAATGCTCATTTACAATGTTAACAACATACTGCAGTACGGTGGATTAGTTTAAACTAATCTGGGATCTCTTGTAGTGAATGGATTATAAAAACTTATATGAGTGAAATAACTGATATAATTCACATATATGCAGGCTGGTGAGTAATTTGTTAAGATTACCCTTTGAGTATATTTTGAATGTGAATACCACGAACTTTATCAATAAATTATTCGTTTAAGTGTAATTTTCTTAATTTTAATATAAGAAACATAATAGTTTATATCTTAGAGATATTAAGCAACCATCCATTTTGTGTGAACCATTCGAACAATAAAGAAGAGTAGCAATCTAAGGGTAGGACAATTTCAGAAGAGGCTTTGTAGAAAAAGAAAGGATGGACTTTTGTCATTAGCAAACAAAGTGATGGAATGATCGATAGATAACAACCGTATAGTGGCTGGTAAATTATTGACGTAAAGAAGAAACAATATTGGTCATAGCATTGATCCTTGAGGAAGAACCTGATTATCCATGAAGAACCTCCGATTAAAATTATGTTGCATCTTTTTTTTTAAACATTGCCAACGTATATAGCAGCTGATTAGACTCGTATGAAAAGGACCATTCCAATTTTAAATCTATAATATCGTAGGAAGTATCATTCAGACGGCATTTGGAGATCAACAGCATTAAAAATAAACGCTAACATCACAAAATGCACTGACATCCGCCAATAATTGGACTACGGTGGGACGTGGCTCCAAATTCAGTGTTCTGAGGTAAGAGAATATTTAAGAACGTCAACACGAAATAATAGGAACTTTCTTAGATATCTCCGAACACACCACCATAACAGTATTTCCATACGATACAGATCTTTTTTCATATCCAAGTTATCACTTAGATTGTTTCATTTTATCAACATAACCTACATTTGCAAACAATAAAACCTATAAACAACGCCCCGAGTAAGCTTCGACACTCATCGATTAGCAACTCATATTTTATCAATTCCATACTGTGTTTGGATTTTAGTCAATAAAGTATACTGGAATTTTCCAATTATGAACAACGAGCGTATCATAATATGGGTAGTACATATTATTACTGCAAAATCCAGTGTTCTGAGGTAAGAGGAATGTTTTAAGACCGTCAACACAAACATAATGGGAACAACCAATAATGGAAACAGTATGATAGTAACTTCTCAGATATCTCATAATATACAGAGGGTAGATGTTGCATCATTTCAATTTATTCATACCATATTAAAATATGGTGTTAGAATAATAAAAACTGTAACATAATTGTACTGGCTAATATGAAGCATGTGAAATATCAAATATAATCACATTTAAAATCATATGTGTACATTAAAATTTGTTTAAAGAAGTATTTACAAATTCAGTTGAAATACTAGAAAATACCTTAATTTTGTTATTTCATTCTTGGCTATTTATGCATGACTTTCTCTATGAAATATTAATTTTTCTTAAAGCTTTGAATATTTTAGTAATAAAGGATTGGAATTTTCTGTGTGAGTGTAGGATCTCTGAATGTCCTTTCTTATTCTTAACAGCGGAGACTAATTACTTTTAAGCACTTCAAGATGATAATTATAGTAGAGTAGGCAATAAAACCAGTGCAATATTGAGCAGTAAGAAGCAATATAAAAGATATAGCATCTTGAGACGCTACCGTTGCTGCCTCACACTCAAGAAAATGTTCTTTCGATACCGTTTTCCTTCATTTTGTTAACCGTTGAAACAACAAAATAATTAGATGCTTTTTTCAATGTATTATTTTAATTAACTCAGTACTCAGACCATCTGACCAGTTTTGAATTGGAATACAGTTAAGTTCTATACAGAAATCTAGAAGTGCTTTTAATTGAAAAGTTACATAAATTATTTTAAAAAGACAATGATCTCGCAGAATCTTTAAGGTCACTACCTCAATCGATAGAAGCCTTTTATCAGAAAATCATCAGTATACTACTCTGGTACCGGAAAAAAGTTAACGCAAGTAAGTGGTGCTAAGTAGAATATTTTTCTAATACAATGCATTTTTATTTTCCAAGGACGCTTATACTGATAACAACAGCATTAACATTAAGAACATTACATTAACAACAGCATCGCTATACGATACAGCACCTTTTTCAATCCCTAGATATTGCTATCGACTTATATTTTATCAATCATTTGCTATCATTTTATCAACCTAAGTTTTCAAACAAGTAAACCAATAACCAACGCTTCTGAGCTTCTGGCGGCACAATTACTGTCAGTTAGAAAACTCAATCTTTTATTAATTTTGTATTTCGCTGCATAAAATTGGAGCATATCTATTGTAGATTCATGGGGCTCATTGATGTGTTTATGCTTTTATCAACAAAGGATACTGGAATTTCCAATAATTATGAACAACGAGTGTATCATAATATTAGTATTATGACATAATATTATTGGGGTATTTTTTCCAATAAACTCTTAAGTTCAACTTAAGTTCTTTCCTTCGTTATCCCACAGGCAATATAGTTACCACAACCTTCACTAGTGACCAGCTAAGCCCTACCATGTTCTCTCAAAAGAAGTACACAAATTAAAAAAATAATAAATATATAATATAGTTAAAAAAAACAAAGTGGAAAATTAAAGTTAGATTAAATATACTTTTGTTAATACATTTTAATAAGGCATGTTGTTCAGAATCTTTGTATTTTAGAAACTTCTTATGTAGACAGAGACGTATATGTCCTAAAATAACTTTCTCCTAAACATTTTTTAAGTATTTATATATTTTACAATATCTACTTAGTGTGCTATAATTATGAGTATAAATACAGTGGTTTTTACTAACGTTAAAAGGTATTATAGAAACTGTTGGAAATCTTTATATCCAAATGACTGTGCATTACGATATTGTTTTGATTAAGGATCTAAATTATATTTTTGTATTCGTAAATAAAGTATATTTAATTTTAGTACATAAAAATTCTAAACAAATTTAGTTGGGAAATAAATATCATAATATCATATATCATATAAATAATAACTTCCATGACTTCTTAAAACTTAAAGGTTACAAGCAAAACAAAAACTCGGCCCAAACATATATATTTTAAGAAATTAAAATAACTATAAACACATGAACGTATCATACGTTATTGTTCTTAAACACACTTTTATTGTGTTTACTAAACGACAATTATGTCACGAATAATTTGTGTAATTATTTTTTATAATTAATTTTAATAAATAATTTGCATTCAGCATATCAAATGTGCTGATTTAATACGCATTAGCTGGGGCCTTATCCTATGACTTGTAGTACAATAAAATAATAATCCGTCACATTTAAAAACGCCAAATTGCCGATTATGGTTTATAAAAGAGGCAACTACATGCGTGTCATCGTCACCCAGGTGATAAGTGAAATTCCTTTATTTAGATATTTACAAGCAGAGAAGTTAGTAAAAGTTAGAGATAACTAGCCACTGCACCAGAAACTACTTATTTACATAAACATGTGTATCGTATTCTTAGATTGTTATTATAGATGTGTTAAATGTTTAGATTTAAACTTATGACTTTATTACGTAAGTAAAAGTATATTTAGTCGAAATAAAGTTAGTCTTTATAAACATCACAAGTGTACCAGTTATGTAAAGCCTACTATCTTTTAAGAGTGGAATATAGTTTGAAAGTTTCTAAACACCAACAGACACATGTACAATCAGAAGTAGGCTATGGATGACGTGACTGTCCAGATTCAGCCACTTGACACCTCTTCACATCAGACGATGACTGAGAGCTCTTTTTTTACCAAATGAGTTGCTCGTTTGGTATGCATGTACTTGATAAGTCAGTAACACTAGAACATCACAGTAAAACATTACCAAATCTAACACGGTTTATTGGTATTGAAATGTTGACAGATATAATATCAACTTCATAATTTTAAAGGTGTTTTCGGTTATAAGTTTTACATTATTTTTTGAAGTCATAGTTCGTTTGACAAAGAATGCGAAAATAGATTTTAGCTACACATTTTACACATTTGCATTTCCGATATACAAACAGATAGGCATGAAAATTGAACACTAATAAAAATATTAAATAAACTGTTTCAACAAACAATTTGATAACAAGATTATATTAGTGTGTTCCTACTTGATTTCTTGTTCGTAGTTTCAAACTTTTTAGGAAACCACGATAAGTCTATGAAAATTTAATATTTATCTTGTCTCATAAGCCAAGTAACTACTACTTTACACGGACGTAATAGAACGAAGAAGTTTCGATTGAGTAAAAACTTATAGTTAAACCACAGAGTCTCAATACCTATCATTGTAAAGATTAAAGAAATTATTAATAATTCTAGATCTGAAAATATCTTTCTAGATTATACTTGCAATATTGTTTTACCCTAAAACAATGAATAGCAGTTACAAGAAATGGGTTTAAAAACAAATCTATTGAACAAATCTATGGCACTTAAGTCGTAAGTTGACACGCTGATTTATAATCCCTACAGCAACTTCAAAGTTTTCATATTGTGTAAAATTAAAGATTAACATAATTGCTACGAACATTCAAGATCGTTAATTGTTGCAAAAACTTTTACGTTTAGGATTTACATTCTGGACTCTTTCCCAGATAATAAATATGAACATTTAACTTATTACCCAGTAATCCAATCGGTATATTAATAGCCTAAAACTAAACAAAAGTGTGTCTATTTACAGGAAAAATAAATATATTTATTCTATTATGGTTTTCAGCAACAGAAACAGAAACTCATCAATATGTAAATGATATAAAAAGCATTCCCGATTTTTGGAGTTTTGTTAGCAACTCAAGAAATTGAGACTGGGCAACTTAAAATCACTCATATAAACTAGCACTCAGCTATGAATCACTATCTAACAATCATGTTACATTTGAATTGAGCTAGAAAACATACATAATAACTAAACTATAGTTTTTTATAAACTAATAATCTGTGGGTTACTAAACAAATTGAGTAGTTTGAGCTAACAGACTAATATATAACTAACATTAAGAAAAGTTATGATTTATAAATTGTTTACACTACCAGTTTAACTCTATATAATTCAAGCCAGGTTTACCTATATTCTTCAGTTAATAGTATTAACTTTTCAACGCTCATTATAAACTTTTCAGGCCGCCATAATAATACTATTTACTGCATGAGCTAGGTTAATATGATGAGGTAACAACAAAGGTTGCGTGCTTTGGCGGCAATCAGTACCTGCTATCACATATTAGCTCGCCACCATGCCATGAGTACTAAACATGGCAAAATTCATAAGAATTTTTTATATAAAACAACTGAATAACACGGATGGGGAAAGATTTCTTTACTATTAATCTAAAATTTTACAAATCAATCAGAACAATATGTCATTATTATGTTAATTGTCTGAGCATTAACGAAGCCTGAATAGGCTGGAAGAGATTTAATTTCTGTTTGCCTGCCTCTCTGTTCTGTCCACACAATATGGGGTATTAGAAAAATAAGGTTCCCATGATTTTTTTAAAAAATAGACAGAGCCGCATATTTCTACTTAGTGTTATACATTAATTTAAAACTTAAAAGTTAAGCTATTTTTCCACATAATCACCGTTTCTGTCCAAACAACTTTTTGCAGACGATGCTCCAACTTTTTCTATCCCCATGTTGTAGAATTCTGCCGCCAATCCTTTGAGGAATCGAGTAACCTCTTCCTTGACTTCATCATCGGTACTGAAGCGTTGGTCACCCAAGTCTTCCTTTAATTTTGGGAATAAGTAATCACTTGGGGATAGGTCTGGGCTGTAGGTGGGATGGGGGCACAATAGTCCAGCCAAAATTTGTGTCAGCAGTTCATTCTTGACTTTTGACGTGAGGACATGAGGATCGAGCGTTGTCATGGAGAAGCCTCACACCACTGGACAATCTTACTCTCCGGGCGGTTCTGGATTGCGCTGGAAATCTCAGGAATAAAAGCAAAGCAAGTTCATGAATGGTGATTCTCCGATCTTCAAGCAATATTGTCTCAACTTTTTCAACAACTCCATCTGAAACTGAAGGCAGATTTCTCCCAACATATCGCATTCTGTCTCGGCGGCATAGGGAACCTTATTTTCTAATACCCCTCGTTACCTATAAACTTAAAATATGTCATAAAGCTTGATTTCTATATAGGCATCATTGAATTCGATAATGGTGGTAGGTCACCATGGGAGTTGGATAGGTATTAGAGAATATTTTTACATTGGTTTTAAGGGTGATTAGGATGACAACTAGAAAATTTGAGAACAAAATAAATTTGTAAAAAAACTATGTAGAAACAATATATATTACGTTTTTAAATAATTTTGTTTTGTTATGTTTTCACACATATAGCCAAACTGCATGCAAAATATCTTCAGAACGATATAATCTGTACTTAGTAACGCATGCAGCTAAATACTCTTATAAATACTTAGCATCCAACCTTACAGAAAAACCGATACGCGGCACGTTATTACGGCCGTTACGACCACCTTGAAAATGATAGGATTAGTCATGGAGTCATTTTTACAGTCACACACAGTAATAAAATCTTATATCTTACTCTAACATTGGGTCATTAAATTTAGTTTAAAACAAGGAATGTCAAAAAACAAAAAATATATTTCAGTGGGATTGGTGGTTTTGCATAACGAGAATTTTATTCGACAGGTGGTTTAATAAAAATTCCAAAAATTTTGTAGATTTGAATAGGTTTTTTTCCTCGCTATGTAAAGATCTCTGTAATGGTTTTACTAATTACCATGGGGGTTCCCTTTAACAACCAGGAACACACAGAGGTGTGTCGTGTAATGAGTGTAGTCACGGTGTTTACACAACACTTGACAACGCCACGGCCATTTACTGATTACAGTAAACTGCATTTCAGGGAGGTCACAAGTACCACTGTTTATATTTTACTTCATTCTCAATTATCACGTGTCTCCCTGGAGGCTTAATGGTTAACGTATGAGCTGATCATCCCAGGGCCCCGGGTTCTGATCTCTCTTTACATTAACGAGATTTCCCCACTATCAAATAATTCTCTAAACCTACCCTGAAATTAACGTAATAATTAGTTCCAAAGCTTCTTGTAGATCATCACCAACAAGGAAATATATATATGAGACAATATATTAAGTTTATATTGTCATATGATATACCAACGAATACTATATAAATATATAACGATTTACTCAATATAGACTTGTGTGGTCTCTTATTTTCATGGAGTAATGGTGTAAGTCAAATGTTATATAGGTTATTATATTAGGAATTATTATAACGGTTTCTTCACTTATAAGTATTATTGGCGTCGTCGTTGTTTTCTTCCTGCTTGTAACTTTCTGCAGCTCTCATATTATAGTAAGTAGTTACTTACTTACCATATAGTTATTTTTTTTTTAAAGTAAATTTCTAAAATTCGGTCAGAGGGTTTGGATTTTTAAAACAATCCAAAAGCATTAAATAAATAATATATATATATATATATATTATCCTATATTATATACAGCCGCATGTGAAACCACTCACTCACTCACTCACTCCACTGATGGATGTATACAAATTTCTAACATAGTTCTAGAAGTGGCTGGAAACTTGAAAATTTGGCACCGCGGGTACCTTTTGTCGTGTAACCAACAGGAAAAGTCTGAAAACCGGACTTTTTTTACTTTTAAACCCCTCAAAAAAATTCGAGAAAAATTTGCGCATTTTTCGCCCCTGCAGGCCTTTTTTGTAAGTCCGATAGCGGGCGAACCGTTTTGAGCTAGCTCGGATCTGACGAAAAATTCATGGTCAGGAATGAAGTGAACTACAAAAAAGGTCCAGTGACTTTTTGCTGTATCTTCCATGGGTTAAGCGACAAAACGCTTGAAACATTTGAAATTCCAGAGATTTTTTTCGATAAAAATAATGTTTCGAGCCCGATAGCGGCCCGAACGGTAGGTTGTAGCTCAAATCTGATTGACCCATCCAAATTAGCAAATTGCGCGATCTACAGAAAAGGTCCCAGTGACTTTTTTGCCCTATCTCCATTTGGTTTGGCCGAAAAACGTGATTATGTGCAATTATTTTGTAATTTTCACGTGAAAAACTTTGTTTTTGAGGTCGATAGCGGCGAAACCATTGGTCGGAGGGCAAAATAAAACAAAGGTTAGATATAGGAAATGAAGTGATTCTACATAAAAGGTCAAGTGACTTTTTACTCTATCTCCATTAGTTTGGCCGCAAAATTGCGATTAAGTGAATAGATTTGGAAATTTTCGCCCTACAAATTTACATTCCGGGTTTGATAGCGGCTAAACTATTGGTCGCAGCTCAAAAAAAAGTTTTATTGGGATTTAGGAAATGACGTGATCTACATAAAAGGTTCAGTAACATTTTGCCCTATCCTCAAAGGTTTGGCCACATAACGCGTTTTAAAGTTTTGATTTTTTGAGTTTTACGTGAGATTTTGTTTTCTGGGCTCCATTGTAGACAAAACCTTAGTTATAGTCCGGATTAAAAATTTGATTTTAATACAAAATTTTACGTTTCTACAAAAAAGGCCCAGTAAGCTTTTGCTCTACCTCCATCGGTTTGGTTAATAAATGTCAATATTTTGAAATTTGGACGTGAAAATTTTGTTACTGGAGTCCCATAGCGATTGACCCGATTAATGCTAGCTTAAATATCAAAACATTTATAAACAGCTATTGGTAGGTTCTACAAAATAGTAGCTTATTGTTGTATATCTTACTGTAAGCCTGTTACACGCTCTCAAAGGCAAAATATTTTTTGTAATTTGGCAATTATAGGGGTTTTGCTTTTTCTGACTAAAATTTGTGTAATTCGTTGTGAGTTCCAGATTGAGTTTGTATTACTAAGTAAACGAGTGACTAGTAAAACGTGTACTAGAGCACATCATTAATTGGCTGAGCGTTAGCGAAGTTCAATAGTAATTAGGGACATAGTGAATTTTATTATTTTTGCTTACAAACACAAAACACACTCTAAGAGGCAAAAGTGTGGTAAATTAAACCCCCTGATGTGTTACCCCCCCCCCGGTACATTTAAACCCCCCCAGGGAATTTCCTGGCATGACCTCATGTCCAAATTTTACCAATAATCAAATCTCTTAACCCCCCTTGGGAAGTTCCTGGTATGACTAGATAACCCCCTGATGTCTTAACCCCCGGTAACGTTAACACCCCCCCCCTGGGAATTTCCTGGCATGACCTCATGTCCAAATTTTACCAATCATCAATTCTCTTAACCCCCTTGGGAAGTTCCTGGTATGACCAGATAAACCCCTGATGGTCTTAAACTCCGGTAACGTTAACCCCCCCTGGGAAAACTTTCCTGACATGACTATATAAACTCCTGAGCAAATAAAACCCCCTAAACAATTTAAAAATGTTGACTTAGGGTAGGTTTTTCTTTTTACTATATTTCCACTCAACACAATTACAATAGTTGACAGGTGCAGACTTTACTACCACGCTCTGTACCTCCTAAACCAGAGCTCGTAGCACAAATCTGATGGCATAATCGAAAGACAAAATTAAATTTCCGACAAGAAAGGCCCAGTCACTTTTTCACGTATCTCTAACGGTTTTAAGCCGCAAAAACGCCCTCAAAGTCAAAAGTTTGGGTAAATCCGGAAAAATTAAAACTATGGTATACATATCGTCCTCTGACTTTGGTTAAAACCAAATTCTTCTTGTCTCCAAATTTCACGAACACATAACTTAACTCTTCTGCCACATCAATTGATTAATATTCAATCAAGATTCGAGCCCGATAGCGGCCGAACGGTAGGTTGTAGCTCAAATCTGATTGACCCATCAAATTAGCAAATTGCGCGATCTACAGAAAAGGTCCAGTGACTTTTTGCCCTATCTCATTTGTTTGGCCGAAAAACGTGATTATGTGCAATTATTTTGTAATTTTTCACGTGAAACTTTTGTTTTCGGGCTCGATAGCGGCGAAACCCATTGGACGGAGGTCGAAATAAGACAGACGTTGGAGTTAGGAAATGAGGTTAATCTACAAAAATGTGCCAGTAACTCTTTACTCTATCTCCATTGGTTTGGCCGCAAAACGTGATTAAGTGAAAATAATTGGAAATTTTCGCCTAAAAATTTACCTTTCGGGCTCGATAGCGGCTAAAACGGTTGGTCCGTAGCTCAAAACAAATTTTTAAAAGGATTTAAGAAATTGCGTGATCTACAAAAAATGTTCAGTAACATTTTGCCCTATCCTCAACGGTTTGGCTGCATAACGCGTTTTAAAGTATTGATTTTTAAGTTTTACGTGATATTTTTAAACTGCCCAGTGCAGCCTTTTGTCCTAAGCTCTGTACTGCCTAAATTATAGGTCGTAGCTTAAATCTGATGGCATAATCGAAAGACAAAATCAAATTTTCGACAAGAAAGGTCCATTCACTTTTTCTTGTATCTCTAACGGTTATCTAATATACTATACAGCCGCATGTGTAAACTCACTCACTGATAATGTATACAAATTCTAACCTACTTCTAGAAGGGCTAGAAACTTGAAATTTGGCACGCAGGTACCTTTTGCCGTATAACCAACAGGAAAATTCTGAAAAACCGGGATTTTTTTACTTTTAAAACCCCTCAAAAAAATTCCTCAAAAATCGCGCATTCTTTACCCCTGCAGGCATTTCTTGTAAGCCTGATAGCGGGTGAACCGTTGGAGCTAGCTTCAATCTGACGAAAAATCGTTAGTCAGGAATGAAGTGAACTACAAAAAAGGTCCAGTGACTTTTTGTCCTATCTCGTGTGGTTAAGCGACAAAACGCGGGAATGTTTGACATTCCAGAGATTTTTTTGCTTAAAATAAAGTTTCGAGCCTGATAGTGGCCGAACGGTAGGTCGTAGCTCAAATCTGATTGACCCATCAAATTAGCAAATTGCGCGATCTACAGAAAAGGTCCAGTAACTTTTTGCTGTATCTCCAGTGGTTCGGCCGAAAAAAAACGTGATTATGTGCAATTGTTTTGTAATTTTTACGTGAAACTTTTGTTTTCGGCTCGATAGCGGCGAAACCATTGGACGGAGGTCGAAATAAGACAGACGTTGGAGTTAGGAAATGAGGTAATCTACAAAGAATTGTGCCAGTAAACTCTTTACTTCTATCTCCATTGGTTTGGCCGCAAAAACGTGATTAAGTGAAAATAATTGGAAATTTTCGCCTAAAAAATTTACCTTTCGGGCTCGATAGCGGCTAAACGGTTGGTCGTAGCTCAAAACAAATTTTTAAAAGGATTTAAGAAATTGCGTGATCTACAAAAAATGTTCAGTAACATTTTGCCCTATCCTCAACGGTTTGGCTGCATAAACGCGTTTTAAAGTATTTGATTTTTTTAAGTTTTACGTGATATTTTTAAAACTGCCCAGTGCAGCCTTTTGTCCTAAGCTTCTGTACTGCCTAAATTATAGGTCGTAGTTAAATCTGATGGCATAATCGAAAGACCAAAATCAAATTTTCCGACAAGAAAGTTCCAGTCACTTTTTGTCGTATCTCTAACGGTTAAGCCACAAAATGCCTTTGAAGTCAAAAGTTTGAATTAATCTGGAAAAGTAGATAAAGTTTGTCAATTGTTCACTCCCAAACCAGTAATCTTAAGTTTGGACATAACATTTCCCCGGTAACATTACCCTCTGGGAATTTCCTGGCATGGCTATATTAACTCCTGAGCAACCCTATAAAATTGGCACACGTGTGTCATTAACCCCGGTAACATTTACCCCCCTCCGGCGACTTCATGGTATGACCAGATAACCTCCTGAGTAATATTAAAACCTCCTGATGTGTTAACTCCCCCGGTAACATTATACCCCCCAGGCAATTTCCTGGCATGACCTCACGTCCGAATTTTACCAATTTACCAAATCTCTTCACCCCACCTTGGGAAGTTCCTGTTATGATCCAGGTTATTCACCCTTGATGCCTTAACCCCGGTATACGTTACAACCTTCCCCCTGGGAATTTCCTGGTATGACATAATGTCCGAATTTTTCCTATCATCACCAAAATCATCATTATTATCCACCGAATTTGGCTAATACCCGATAATAGGGGGCTCAGATAACCTCTCCTGAAGTAGAATTTAAAACGCCCTGAGTGTGTTTTAAACCCCCCTGGTAATCTTTTAAACCCCCCCAGGGAATTTTCTGGGCATGATCTCATTGGTCCGAATTTTTACACTCACCAAAACTCTTAACCTCCCCCTTGGATCGAAGTTCCTAGTGATGACCAGTTATAACCCCCTGATGTCTTAACCCCAGTTAAACATTAACACCCCCCCCCTCAGGGAATTTCTACTTAGCATTGCCTCAATGGTCCGAATATTATCAATCAAACACAATGCTCTCTTCTATCCACCGGGAATTTACAAGCGTTAAATTTAACCGTCATTCCCCGAATTTGCAAGCGTTTTACTTTGGGGGCCTGGGGGCGTAGCCCCCAGCGAGCCGAAGGCGAGTCTAATATATATACAACCGCATGTGTAACTGACTGACTGACTGACTCACTCACTCACGTATACTAATTCTAACCTACTTCCAGATGAGTTAGAGACTTGAAATTTGGTACACAGATAGCTTTCCACGTGTAACCACCAGGAAAATCCCGAAAAGTGAGAATTTTTCATTTTCAAACCCCTCAAAAAAAATTCCCAAAAAATCGCGCATTCTTCACACCCTGCAGGCATTTTTTGTAAGCCCGATAGCGGGCGAACCGTTGGAGCTAGCTCGGATCTGACGGAAAATTCATGGTCAGGAATGAAGTGAACTACAAAAAAGGGTCTAATGACTTTTTGCTCTATCTTCCATGGTTAAGCGACAAAACGCTCGAACATTTGAAATTCCAGAGATTTTTTCGATAAAAATAATGTTTCAAGCCCGATAGCGGCCGAACCGTTGGTCGTAGCTCAAATCTGATTGACCCATCAAATTAGCAAATTGCGCGATCTACAGAAAAGGTCCAGTAATCTTTTGCCCTATCTCGATTGGTTTGGCCGAAAAACGTGATTATGTACAATTTTGTTGTAACTTTTACGCGAAACTTTTGTTTTTGGGGTCGATAGCGGCGAAACCATTGGTCGGAGGTCAAAATAAGACTAACGTTTTATTTAGGAAATAAGATGACCTACAAAAAAGGTCCAGTGACTTTTTTACTATATTTCCCTTAGTTTGACCGCAAAACGCGATTAAGTGAAAATATTGGACATTTTCGCCTAAAAATTTTACATTCCGGGCTTGATAGCGGCTAAACGGTTGGTCGTAACTCAAAACAAATTTTAAACGGGATTTAGGAAATCACGTGATCTACAGAAAAGGTTCAGTGACTTCGGGAGTTGGCTGAGCGTTAGCTAAGCGTCAATAGTAGATAGGGACAGAGGAATATTTATTATGTTCACAGACACAATACCCTCTAAAAAAGGCCCAAGTGTGTCATTAACCCCCGGTAATATTAACCCCCCCCCGGGGATTTCCTGGTATGACCTGATAACCTCCTGTACATTCAACCCCCTGATGTGTTAACCCCCCTGGTAACATTAAACCCCCCCAGGGAATTTCCTGCCATGACCTCATGTCCGAATTTTACCAGTCACCAAATCTCTTAACCCCCCCCCCCTGGGAAGATCCTGGTATGACCAGATAACCCCCTGGAGACTTATCCCCCGGTAACGTTAACCCCCCCTGGGAATTTGTTCATATGACCAGGACAATATCCTGACGAAATTAAACCCCCTCTTGTCTTAACCTCCTTAACATTAATCACCCACCCAGGGAATTTCTCGCCTTGACTAGATAGTCTCCTGGTGATATTAAACCCCCTGTTCGACTTAAAATACTGCCTTGAGGTCGGTTTTTTATTATGTTTATACTAAACAATTCAAGATAGCTGACCCGTGCAGACTTTTCTCCCGAGCTCATTTCTGGCTAAACCATAGGTCGTAGATCAGATCTGAGGGCACAATCGAAAGACAAAATTAAATTTCCAACAAGAAAGGTCCAGTCACTTTTTGTCGTATCTCTAACGGTTTTAACCGCAAAATGCCCTCAAAGTCAAAAGTTTTTACGAATCCGGAAAAAAAATCTATGAAAAAGGTCAATTTTTAAATCCCTTGTCATTTACTTAATGTCCGGACTTAACCAGTCACCGAATTCCGCTTATCCCCGAATTTGCAAGCGTTTACTTTGGGGGCCTGGGGGCGTAGCCCCCAGCGAGCCGAAGGCGAGTCTAATATATATACAACCGCATGTGTAACTGACTGACTGACTGACTCACTCACTCACGTATACTAATTCTAACCTACTTCCAGATGAGTTAGAGACTTGAAATTTGGTACACAGATAGCTTTCCACGTGTAACCACCAGGAAAATCCGAAAAAGTGAGAATTTTTCATTTTCAACCCCTCAAAAAAATTCCCAAAAAATCGCGCATTTCTTCACCCCTGCAGGCATTTTTTTGTAAGCCCGATAGCGGGCGAACCGTTGGAGCTAGCTCGGATCTGACGGAAAATTCATGGTCAGGAATGAAGTGAACTACAAAAAAGGTCTAATGACTTTTTGCTCTATCTTCCATGGTTAAGCGACAAAACGCTCGAACATTTGAAATTCCAGAGATTTTTTCGATAAAAATAATGTTTCAAGCCCGATAGCGGCCGAACCGTTGGTCGTAGCTCAAATCTGATTGACCCATCAAATTAGCAAATTGCGCGATCTACAGAAAAGGTCCAGTAATCTTTTGCCCTATCTCGATTGGTTTGGCCGAAAAACGTGATTATGTACAATTTTGTTGTAACTTTTACGCGAAACTTTTGTTTTTGGGGTCGATAGCGGCGAAACCATTGGTCGGAGGTCAAAATAAGACTAACGTTTTATTTAGGAAATAAGATGACCTACAAAAAAGGTCCAGTGACTTTTTACTATATTTCCCTTAGTTTGACCGCAAAACGCGATTAAGTGAAAATATTGGACATTTTCGCCTAAAAATTTACATTCCGGGCTTGATAGCGGCTAAACGGTTGGTCGTAACTCAAAACAAATTTTAAACGGGATTTAGGAAATCACGTGATCTACAGAAAAGGTTCAGTGACTTCGGGAGTTGGCTGAGCGTTAGCTAAGCGTCAATAGTAGATAGGGACAGAGGAATATTTATTATGTTCACAGACACAATACCCTCTAAAAAAGGCCCAAGTGTGTCATTAACCCCCGGTAATATTAACCCCCCCCCGGGGATTTCCTGGTATGACCTGATAACCTCCTGTACATTCAACCCCCTGATGTGTTAACCCCCCTGGTAACATTAAACCCCCCCAGGGAATTTCCTGCCATGACCTCATGTCCGAATTTTACCAGTCACCAAATCTCTTAACCCCCCCCCCTGGGAAGATCCTGGTATGACCAGATAACCCCCTGGAGACTTATCCCCCGGTAACGTTAACCCCCCCTGGGAATTTGTTCATATGACCAGACAATATCCTGACGAAATTAAAACCCCCTCTTGTCTTAACCTCCTTAACATTAATCACCCACCCAGGGAATTTCTCGCCTTGACTAGATAGTCTCCTGGTGATATTAAACCCCCTGTTCGACTTAAAATACTGCCTTGAGGTCGGTTTTTATTATGTTTATACTAAACAATTCAAGATAGCTGACCCGTGCAGACTTTTCTCCCGAGCTCATTTCTGGCTAAACCATAGGTCGTAGATCAGATCTGAGGGCACAATCGAAAGACAAAATTAAATTTCCAACAAGAAAGGTCCAGTCACTTTTTGTCGTATCTCTAACGGTTTAACCGCAAAATGCCCTCAAAGTCAAAAGTTTTTACGAATCCGGAAAAAAATCTATGAAAAAGGTCAATTTTTAAATCCCTTGTCATTTACTTAATGTCCGGACTTAACCAGTCACCGAATTCCGCTTATCCCCGAATTTGCAAGCGTTTACTTTGGGGGCCTGGGGGCGTAGCCCCCAGCGAGCCGAAGGCGAGTCTAATATATATACAACCGCATGTGTAACTGACTGACTGACTGACTCACTCACTCACTCACGTATACTAATTCTAACCTACTTCCAGATGAGTTAGAGACTTGAAATTTGGTACACAGATAGCTTTCCACGTGTAACCACCAGGAAAATCCCGAAAAGTGAGAATTTTTCATTTTCAACCCCTCAAAAAAATTCCCAAAAAATCGCGCATTCTTCACCCCTGCAGGCATTTTTTGTAAGCCCGATAGCGGGCGAACCGTTGGAGCTAGCTCGGATCTGACGGAAAATTCATGGTCAGGAATGAAGTGAACTACAAAAAAGGTCTAATGACTTTTTTGCTCTATCTTCCATGGTTAAGCGACAAAACGCTCGAACATTTGAAATTCCAGAGATTTTTTCGATAAAAATAATGTTTCAAGCCCGATAGCGGCCGAACCGTTGGTCGTAGCTCAAATCTGATTGACCCATCAAATTAGCAAATTGCGCGATCTACAGAAAAGGTCCAGTAATCTTTTGCCCTATCTCGATTGGTTTGGCCGAAAAAACGTGATTATGTACAATTTTGTTGTAACTTTTACGCGAAAACTTTTGTTTTTTGGGGGTCGATAGCGGCGAAACCATTGGTCGGAGGTCAAAATAAGACTAACGTTTTATTTAGGAAATAAGATGACCTACAAAAAAGGTCCAGTGACTTTTTACTATATTTCCCTTAGTTTGACCGCAAAACGCGATTAAGTGAAAATATTGGACATTTTCGCCTAAAAATTTACATTCCGGGCTTGATAGCGGCCTAAACGGTTGGTCGTAACTCAAAACAAATTTTAAACGGGATTTAGGAAATCACGTGATCTACAGAAAAGGTTCAGTGACTTCGGGAGTTGGCTGAGCGTTAGCTAAGCGTCAATAGTAGATAGGGACAGAGGAATATTTATTATGTTCACAGACACAATACCCTCTAAAAAAGGCCCAAGTGTGTCATTAACCCCCGGTAATATTAACCCCCCCCGGGGGATTTCCTGGTATGACCTGATAACCTCCTGTACATTCAACCCCCTGATGTGTTAACCCCCCTGGTAACATTAAACCCCCCCAGGGAATTTCCTGCCATGACCTCATGTCCGAATTTTACCAGTCACCAAATCTCTTAACCCCCCCCCTGGGAAGATCCTGGTATGACCAGATAACCCCCTGGAGACTTATCCCCCGGTAAACGTTAACCCCCCTGGGAATTTGTTCATATGACCAGACAATATCCTGACGAAATTAAACCCCCTCTTGTCTTAACCTCCTTAACATTAATCACCCACCACCCAGGGAATTTCTCGCCTTGACTAGATAGTCTCCTGGTGATATTAAACCCCTGTTCGACTTAAAATACTGCCTTGAGGTCGGTTTTTATTATGTTTATACTAAACAATTCAAGATAGCTGACCCGTGCAGACTTTTCTCCCGAGCTCATTTCTGGCTAAACCATAGGTCGTAGATCAGATCTGAGGGCACAATCGAAAGACAAAATTAAATTTCCCAACAAGAAAGGTCCAGTCACTTTTTGTCGTATCTCTAACGGTTTAACCGCAAAATGCCCTCAAAGTCAAAAGTTTTTACGAATCCGGAAAAAAAATCTATGAAAAAGGTCAATTTTTAAATCCCTTGTCATTTACTTAATGTCCGGACTTAACCAGTCACCGAATTCCGCTTATCCCCGAATTTGCAAGCGTTTACTTTGGGGGCCTGGGGGCGTAGCCCCCAAGCGAGCCGAAGGCGAGTCTAATATATATTATACAACCGCATGTGTAACTGACTGACTGACTGACTCACTCACTCACGTATACTAATTCTAACCTACTTCCAGATGAGTTAGAGACTTGAAATTTGGTACACAGATAGCTTTCCACGTGTAACCACCAGGAAAAATCCCGAAAAAGTGAGAATTTTTCATTTTCAACCCCTCAAAAAAATTCCCAAAAAATCGCGCATTCTTCACCCCTGCAGGCATTTTTTGTAAGCCCGATAGCGGGCGAACCGTTGGAGCTAGCTCGGATCTGACGGAAAATTCATGGTCAGGAAATGAAGTGAACTACAAAAAAAGGTCTAATGACTTTTTTGCTCTATCTTCCATGGTTAAGCGACAAAACGCTCGAACATTTGAAATTCCAGAGATTTTTTCGATAAAAATAATGTTTCAAGCCCGATAGCGGCCGAACCGTTGGTCGTTAGCTCAAAATCTGATTGACCCATCAAATTAGCAAATTGCGCGATCTACAGAAAAGGTCCAGTAATCTTTTGCCCTATCTCGATTGGTTTGGCCGAAAAACGTGATTATGTACAATTTTGTTGTAACTTTTACGCGAAACTTTTGTTTTTGGGGTCGATAGCGGCGAAACCATTGGTCGGAGGTCAAAATAAGACTAACGTTTTATTTTAGGAAATAAGATGACCTACAACAAAAAAGGTCCAGTGACCTTTTTACTATATTTCCCTTAGTTTGACCGCAAAACGCGATTAAGTGAAAATATTGGACATTTTCGCCTAAAAAATTTTACATTCCGGGCTTGATAGCGGCTAAACGGTTGGTCGTAACTCAAAACAAATTTTAAACGGGATTTAGGAAATCACGTGATCTACAGAAAAGGTTCAGTGACTTCGGGAGTTGGCTGAGCGTTAGCTAAGCGTCAATAGTAGATAGGGACAGAGGAATATTTATTATGTTCACAGACACAATACCCTCTAAAAAAAGGCCCAAGTGTTGTCATTAACCCCCGGGTAATATTAACCCCCCCCGGGGATTTCCTGGTATGACCTGATAACCTCCTGTACATTCAACCCCCTGATGTGTGTTAACCCCCCTGGTAACATTAAAACCCCCCCAGGGAATTTTCCTGCCATGACCTCATGTCCCGAATTTTTACCAGTCACCAAATCTCTTAACCCCCCCCCCCTGGGAAGATCCTGGTATGACCAGATAACCCCCTGGAGACTTATCCCCCGGTAACGTTTAAACCCCCCCTGGGGAATTTGTTCATATGACCAGACAATATCCTGACGAAATTAAACCCCCTCTTGTCTTAACTCCTTAACATTAATCACCCACCCAGGGAATTTTCTCGCCTTGACTAGATAGTCTCCTGGTGATATTAAACCCCCTGTTCGACTTAAAATACTGCCTTGAGGTCGGTTTTTATTATGTTTATACTAAACAATTCAAGATAGCTGACCCGTGCAGACTTTTCTCCCGAGCTCATTTCTGGCTAAACCATAGGTCGTAGATCAGATCTGAGGGCACAATCGAAAGACAAAATTAAATTTCCAACAAGAAAGGTCCAGTCACTTTTTGTCGTATCTCTAAACGGTTTAACCGCAAAAATGCCCTCAAAGTCAAAAGTTTTTACGAATCCGGGAAAAAAAATCTATGAAAAAGGTCAATTTTTAAATCCCTTGTCATTTACTTAATGTCCGGACTTAACCAGTCACCGAATTCCGCTTATCCCCGAATTTGCAAGCGTTTACTTTGGGGGGGCCTGGGGGCGTAGCCCCCAGCGAGCCGAAGGCGAGTTCTAATATATATACATAACCGCATGTGTAACTGACTGACTGACTCACTCACTCACTCACGTATACTAATTCTAACCTACTTCCAGATGAGTTAGAGACTTGAAATTTGGTACACAGATAGCTTTCCACGTGTAACCACCAGGAAAAATCCCGAAAAGTGAGAATTTTTCATTTTCAACCCCTCAACAAAAAATTCCCAAAAAATCGCGCATTCTTCACCCCTGCAGGCATTTTTTTGTAAGCCCGATAGCGGGGCGAACCGTTGGAGCTAGCTCGGATCTGACGGGAAAATTCCATGGTCAGGAATGAAGTGAACTACAAAAAAGGTCTAATGACTTTTTGCTCTATCTTCCATGGTTAAGCGGACAAAACGCTCGAAACATTTGAAATTCCAGAGATTTTTTCGATAAAAATAATGTTTCAAGCCCGATAGCGGCCGAACCGTTGGTCGTAGCTCAAATCTGATTGGACCCATCAAATTAGCAAATTGCGCGATCTACAGAAAAGGTCCAGTAATCTTTTGCCCTATCTCGATTGGTTTGGCCGAAAAACGTGAATTATGTACAATTTTGTTGTAACTTTTACGCGAAAACTTTTGTTTTTGGGGTCGATAGCGGCGAAACCATTGGTCGGAGTATCAAAATAAGACTAACGTTTTATTTAGGAAATAAGATGACCTACAAAAAAGGGTCCAGTGACTTTTTTACTATATTTCCCTTAGTTTGACCGCAAAACGCGATTAAGTGAAAATATTGGACATTTTCGCCTAAAAATTTACCATTCCGGGCTTGATAGCGGCTAAACGGTTGGTCGTAACTCAAAACAAATTTTAAACGGGATTTAGGAAATCACGTGATCTACAGAAAAGGTTCAGGTGACTTCAGGGAGTTGGCTGAGCGTTAGCTAAGCGTCAATAGTAGATAGGGACAGAGGAATATTTATTATGTTTCACAGACACAATACCCTCTAAAAAAGGCCCAAGTGTGTCATTAACCCCCGGTAATATTAACCCCCCCCCGGGGATTTCCTGGTATGACCTGATAACTCCTGTACATTTCAACCCCCTGATGTGTTAACCCCCCTATCGGTAACATTTAAACCCCCCAGGGAATTTCCTGCCATGACCTCATGTCCGAATTTTAACCAGTCACCAAATCTCTTAACCCCCCCCCTGGGAAGATCCTGGTATGACCAGGATAACCCCCTGGAGACTTATCCCCGGTAACGTTAACCCCCCCTGGGGAATTTGTTCATATGACCAGACAAAATATCCTGACGAAATTTAAACCCCCTCCTCTTGTCTTAACCTTCCTTAACATTAATCACCCACCCAGGGAATTTCTCGCCTTGACTAGATAGTCTCCTGGTTGATATTTAAACCCCCTGTTCGACTTAAAAATACTGCATCTTGAGGTCGGTTTTTATTATGTTTATACTAAAACAATTCAAGATAGCTGACCCGTGCATACTTTTATCTTCCCGAGCTCATTTTCTGGCTAAACCATAGGTCGTAGATCAGATCTGACGGTGCACAATACGAAAGACAAAATTAAATTTCCAACAAGAAAGGTCCAGTCACTTTTTTGTCGTATCTCTAACGGTCTTTTTTAACCGCCAAAATGCCTCAAAGTCAAAAGTTTTTACGAAATCCGGGACAAAAAATCTATGAAAAAGGTTTCATTTTTTAAATCCCTTGTCATTTACTTATGGTCCGGACTTAACAGTCAACCGAATTTCCGCTTTATCCCCGAATTTGCAATGCGCGTTTACTTTGGGGGCCTGGGGGCGTAGCCC
>NW_025782864.1:0-32177 GCF_021130785.1 Homalodisca vitripennis | reverse complement strand
TTTAGGACACTGGAGGACAAACAACAGGCAGGGTTTTTTCCTTATGTCGAGTTACTTTTTTTTCGTTGAAAATAAAGGTAACTAAATTTAATTCGGACAACGTCCATATCATTTCAGCTGTCTTCATATAGGATAGTCTGCATCATAGCTGTCGGTGTAGTTGTTGAGCGGCGAGCGGTGATGTTTCTGTGTTTTTATAAAATATTTATTATCCTTTTTCGGTTACGGATAAAAAATAAAAATTTATGTAATCATTGTGTAATGTTTTTGGAAAAATTACTACAGTAATGGTGATGGCAAAAATTCCTCCATTGACTAACTAGAACACTTGTAAGGTAATACATATTAGATTGCTCGATCGCCTTTATGTGACATAAAAATAAACTCTTATTACAATGATTTTTTTTTAAACAAAATGTTTTATAAAAAAAGTGTGTGTACCGTCATGTTATTTGTAAATCATGACGTCGTGGATTACATATACAAGTTTTTAAGATTTGACTAAAGGGGCCTTTGATTTTCGGGAAAATGCCTCATTTTTACGGGGTTGAACCTTTAAACATAAGAACTAGTCCTCTCATCATGCTTTAGTGGAAACGTTTGATACGGTTAAATTGTAGAGATTGAGTAGAAATGGCTACTAAATCAAATCCTAACCGAATATTAGTAATAGAAAACGATGGGTTTAACCAAACGCCTTGTCGCTATATGGCAATTACTTATTATACATATATCAATATTCAACTAATTAAGTTCGTAAATTATTACCAATTTAGGGGTATACCGAGGAAATTATATCCAAATTTAGGAATAACGAGAAAATTAATATAATTTAGGAATAACGGAGAAATTAAATAATTTAGGAATACCGAGAAAATTGAGATAATTTAGAGATACCAAGAAATTAGATAATCTTAGGAATACCGAGAAATCAAGATAATTTAGGAATACCGAGAAATTAGATAATTTAGGAATACCGAGAAATTAGATAATATAACTGCAATAAACGCTGATTTCTAAAATAACAATTCTATTTTAAGCATAACTAAGTTTATTACTAGTGATGAATCTGGCAATTTTGTTATATGTTAATTTCTAAAAAATAACTTTTGTTATTATTGTTATTTATTTGTAGTAGAGATATATTAAAATCAATAATATAGCATTTATTTTAATATGCATATTAAAATGTTTGCATATTAAGTCTGAAAACTCTCCCAAAACACGTGTACTTATATAATTTAAGTAATATTTTTCATTTTATACTAGATCAACCCTCCACAAGGAAAAGTGAGAGCTAATAAAATACAGCTAAACTTTTCATTAATAATTGTTTAAACTCATCTTCAGTGATAATGTTGTAAGTTACAGAATTTTTATGTTTATTGAAACATTTACGTAGCTAAAGATAAGAACTAAAATATTATTATTCGTGACTTAATTTTTTCTTTGCCCGTAGGCGAACAACTTTTATATGTTACCACCAAAATAACACTGTCACAAGTTTTTAACGCTGGTAAACATACTTTACGTCATTTACGTAGAATAAATTCCATCTTTTCTTTACAGAAAGTAAGACCTTATCAATTCAGAATCTTCCTGATAACATTTTATTTATAAATATAAGTTAAAACAATGTATACTTGACTTCCTCTTTGAAATCTTTAATATTGCTCATTTTTTCCAATCCTGGATGCGTATATTTACTTGAAATCTAACCAATAATATCATATATGTTTGTAAGTGATTTAGTTACCCATTATGCCTTAAGCTTTTTCTGAACTGTCTTAAGCATAAATATGTTGAGAGGAAATATCGAATATTACTTTTCCATAATTTGTTCAGTAGATAAAATATTTTAAATTCCTGGCAAGTCTCTCTACGTAATAGGACGGTAACTTTAAGTATATTATGCGAATATTCTGAATCGTTCTTCAAGGCTGAATTGTAAATAACTACCCTCATCATCTTAAATGAAAAGGGAAACACTATATACAATATAAACTTGTTATATTTTAGTGAAACTTGCTATAAAACGTTTGATGAATGAAACTTAGGTATAAAATGAATGAAATATATTCACAACCATATATCACTATATAGTCAAAGCTTTACTTTCATTATCGAACTAAAGATCAATTTCTCAAACCGCCCTGTACTGAATTTTACAGGTATTGGTTAGGTTATATTGTATTTTTCCATTATTAATATGGCTTTTTATAATTAGTTAGTATTTTTGATACTATTACTTAATTTTTGGTTATTGCTGTTTATCAAAATCATACATTTCATGAAAAAATCAGTAAATCAACGTAAGACTAATATGTATCAGAAAGTTTTGTTACAGTGTCTTCGTATATTCTTCTTTTTCTTTGGGTGGCCTACTGTCAAAAAATTAAGCCTCAAGGACATACTATACCCAATAAAACTACTTACACGCGCCCACGAAAATATTGTTACAGTGAAGTTAAAAAAAAATGCAGCATAATGGCAATGCAAAATATGAAGTAAGTTGATCTTTAATCTTTGTTATTGTTATAACCACATTTAAAGTCAAGTAAACTTGAAGGTAATTGTTTTCCAGGACAACTATTTTTTTCTCTCCACCAAACGGCAATTTAACAAATAACACTATAAATTTATTAATTTTAAATATTCTGAAATTTTTTGCCTCGTCCAATATTTAGTTAGCATAGGGAAAACAACGAGAATTACAAATATAACGTAGTTGTGGCAGGAAAGTTTTCATTAAATGATATGGTATATTAGTTAATGAGAAAATGTTTTCATCTTCATTACACTAAATGACTGCAAGGTACACAAGATAGAGTTGATTTGTTATCTAGGTAACTCTGATAGCTATATGATACAAAACTTTTCTTTTAACACCTTCGTCGCCCATTTTTTTTATAACTTTAGACGGACGTGCAATCCATATTCCAAGAGTAAATTTTGTGACAATGTCAAATTTACGATGGTGCACTGAGCGGAAGGTAAAGCGGAGCTTAAATCCAAAATTTTGCTTGGGTATATTATTTAAAATTGAAAGTCAGTAAATTTTGAATCTTAGCAACATGCTTCATTTTTTTCAAACTGTATAAAAAAGAAGCACAATATTTATTTTTTTCTAAGAATGTGTCAAACATTTTCAACTGCTAATTGATAAAATAAAATTGTGGGTCTACACATAAATAGCTTTAGTTATTTATTGTACATATATTAATGATCAATTCAAATGTTAATAATAATTAATTGTAATAGTATTGTAATTATAACTGAAATAAACTGTCTTTCTTTTCAAAATAATTATAGACAATTAAATGTAAATATATGAGTATGAATTGATTTACGTGAATGTTCCTAAACGACAAGACATTCATAGCTTTTTATACCCAAGTATATATAAATAAATTATTTATTTGAATTATCGAATAGTTGCCGCTAATTATTAAAGACCTAAAAATCATTACCTACTTTAAAGTCTATAACCGGCCAATTTTATAATATTCTTTGAGTGAGAACTTCAAAACTGTAGCTATTTGAAAATAAAGAATTTAACTGTGTTTGTACTTGTAGTAAAAACATTTACTGATTAAATTTTAGGTTTATATATTACAAAACTTTTAAACAAATTTCATTTAATGAGAGAATAATTTAATATAACCAACCCATGAAAGCTATTTTATTGTAATGTTTAATTCAAAAATTTAAAGCCTCAAAACTAACATTCCAAACTGTAATACATTTGTTATATTTTAAACTTTTTGATCCGGAATAATAAAATGTATTATAGAAATTATCGCAATACGTAACAGCAAACTTAAAATTTAATTTTTTTAACATTTTAACAATTGTCTAAGTATTTCGATAAAAGATATATTAACATACTATTTTCATATGTAGCTCTTCATGTTACGGGTGCCCTCTCTTTCATATTCTTTTGGCGTAATGCACACATTTGACATCGTATCTTTAAAACTCCTTTTCAGTTCTAAGCTGTTAAATTATCAAATATAGCTGGCAAATAGTTGGTCATATAATTGTAATTGTGATTTATCATTACTGTATGAATGAGGGGGTTTTGCAGCCATAAATAAGTTAATATTTTCAATTCCTTGACTCTAAACCATTTCTTCAATTTAACACATTTTCTAATATCAATCTCATTACAGTTTGTAAACTTTATAAAAATTATTTCTATTATAGTTTTAACAAAATTAAGGAGGATACTTGTGAGGGATGTGAATGATACAAGTATTACAGTGAACACCAGAAGCCACCCAAAGTAATAAGAACAACATCAGTAAAAGCAACAATAGCAGTGAACATGTGTTGTTGCAGACTTTGCGTACAGAAGTTACGAACAATTATGATAACACTCGATGGTTCTGTAATAACTAATATAAAGGACATATTAATTTTCAACGAGGACTTTCACTAAGTTAAATTTAGAAATTAAAACAGAAACTTTTATACGTTATATTATTTAGCATTTCTCTGAAAACATCGATAAAAATATATTTCTTATCGTAACACATATTGAAGGCTAAATACTGACATTTTTATAGTTTAAATGATTATGCACTAACATTTACATCCCTCTAAAAAAGGGGCCTATTTTTACGGGAAAAATTATATTAGATTTGCTCAGAAAAATTCCATGAAAACGCCCGTAAAAAGATAAAATCCAGTAACATGGCACACTGAGTGGTTGCCATTGTTTCAGAAGTGTATTTGATATAACAACAAGGAAATAGTTAGCAATAACCAATAATAAATAGTATAACATTAACCCTGTATTTTGATCTTTTTAATTTACTGAAATAATCGTTACAGAAACCATCTGTCAATAATTTAGTTACGTAAAAAGTCCTCCTGTTATATTTTCAACTAACATCGGGGTAGATTAAAATAACCACAACTGAATGAGTTAAATAACTCTATAACCATTCCTAAATATTACGAAGTCAATACCATTAATGTATATTTTGCAAAACTATATATTTGTGGAAAGTTTAAGCAAAAGGTAATATCATATAACTAAAACTATCATTCAAACTGTTGATAAATCTAACATTCTAATTTACCTCCACACTAGAGATACGTATTATGAAATATATTCTTACTATTTCTTGTTTTTCAACATCTCTAAACAATAATTTGACTTGCTGATGCATACAGTTTAAACTGATTCCTCATAGTTCTTAGAAATAAACCCATTACGTCCTCACTGAGTGTTATATTTACTTTAAATAATACCTGTATGTCAACCCAATAATTGAAATATAAAATATATAAAAATAGAAGTTATGACATATATAGCAATATCAAATATAAACAAATATTCTTTTAAATCCTAAATATCATCTCAAACTCTTTAACAATACGTGTAATGTTATTAAAAATACTTTTTAAACAGGAATCCTTATTTATTTTAGTAAATGTTATTTTATGTTACAGCTTTAAAAGACATGCATTAGTTTGAAGCCTTACTTATTAGCGAAAATAATTTTTGACTATTAGTGATGGAATTAAGGCCAATAAACCAGATGCAAATTGCTTAAACACAATCATTTCAATAAACAATACAGCTAAATTCATAACAGTGACTCATTTCCTCCATGAGAGTATTCATTCAATACCGTAATAGTAAGACATATCATAGGTTGTTTACACGATTATGTTTATTACAGATTATTGTTTGTGATAAATGAGAGTTTATATTTAAAACATATATTACTACGTATATTTAGGTAATAAATGTTGTTTCCAAAACAACGCAGCACATTGGAAACACAGCAATTTGTCATACACGTGCTTGTATTGTATTAACACTGTCCTTTGAAAACACAGCATTTTCCTTTTTTTCTCATTGTTTATTGGAAAACTCATTAAAAAAGTGTGCATAAATTTTTTAATATCCACAGTTTTGGAATTTAATAGGATGTCTATGAATATTTTAACTCTCTTTGTGAAAAAACAGTGAAAGAAAATAGTGGACTGATATAAAATAACAATACTTTTACCCAAAATATGAAATTAATTCAATATAGTTATACCATATTTGTGAGCCATAATGCTAGGGAATACTCACTCTAAATTCCACTGAATTATCTTTTGGTGAACAAAATGTTAAATGTTTTTGTTATTGGTGTATTATTATTGTGTACTTAATAGTTTTATATGTCATGGAGCGGTTTTTGGTTAAAAGTTTGTTGACTGTTGATTTCAAACGGAAATCCCAGGTGATATAAACTTTCCCAGTGTATTTGGCAAGCAAAGTTACATCAAAATGGGAAATACGGAAAATCCATAGAGAAGTAAAGAAAAATTATTTCAAAGTTTAGAATCTTCACTGTTAAAACTGTATACAGTGCGATCCATAAAAGTGCAGGTATTTAAAGTTTTTTCCTAACCTCAAATTACATATAATTTTAGATTGATTACCTAAACCTAAAACCTTAAAAAGATTAAATCTATTAACAGTACCTATAAGTACCTAGTGTAACATTGGCCTGTTACTTTGCCGTTTTGATTACAGTGCCTATGTATTGCCGTTTGTTGCAGGTTATGCCTAAGTGACCTGATACAGTGTCTCCAGTCCGGTTGCTGAACTGACAACCTCACTTACTAAAAAGCCCAGGCACTGTACCTAACAGCAGCCCTTTTCTCCTCTATCTGAGGATATATTTATAGTAGTATGCAAAAAAGAAAGATTATAAATTTAATACTTTAATATTAAATACATCACTAAGGTTCTAAATTTAAACTGTTAATATTTTATGTACCAATGGTACACTTTGGTGCTGTTTTTAATCGGGCTAGATAGTTACAGGTTTCTCATATTTTAAAATTGCTTTTCATGCAAAACTATTGTTTCTTTGGTTTCACTATTTTTTTATATAAATATGTTGTTATCTGTAAATATTTATGAGGTAATAGCAAATTAAATTGATTTGCGTGACTTTCTGATGTGATGATGTATGGCGTTCACACAATAAACGATTTTTGCTTATTAATAAATCAATAATTGCCAAACTGTAAATAATTGTAAACTAAATGTAGTGCTGTCTTATTTCGTTTTCACGTTCTTCCTTAACGAACATTTGTTTATTTTTATTTAGTCAGCTGTGATAAGCAGCCAATAATGACAATTGCAAAAAAATAACCGTATGTTATTTGAGTGTTTACATATGTTGTACATGGACGAGACAACTTCGTTCTTGGTTAAACGTAAACTGTCCCATAATTTTATTCCTAAAATTGTTAGATTTCTAATTGAACAAAAGATGGATATAGATCCAGGATTAGGTCTTTATAAATGTTATGACGAATTGGATTACTTTTGTATTGAACTACCCGAGACTTGTGATTGATAAGCTTGGTTTCTCACTTACTACGAGTAAGCTATGGGACACCTTGCGAGGATCCTGACCTTGGTTGTGATGTTCATCTTGAATTGATCTTGCCCTACCGCCCTACCGGAAATGGACTGAGCGCCACGACCCTCTGACGTCTACACTGGCAGATTTCGGCAATCGATAAATCGACAAATAAAAGTAAGTAATGACATAACAAATTTCTCTAAATAAAATTAATTTTATTAATGGACATACCTGACATATAGGACATTATTAACGTGTCAGTATATTGTTGTGCGGGAACGATCTGTACAAGGAACATATTTGGGGTCAACTGTGAGAAAAAACCATACAAGTGTCTTCTGCATATTTAGCTTGTATAGTTTGTAAATGTTCAATAATTGTAACTTTTAATGTCTTTCTTCTAGCACCGTGACCGCCCAGCACATATTATTTGCTGTATCATGATTGTTTATTGTATTAAAAATTTATTATTTCCTGTTAGTTCATTTATTGAAGGGTTATTACAAAGGCAAATAATTGTGTAACCTGCCTGATTATACGTTTGTTTTCTTTTTATGCAGTAAGCCTAACTGTAATTTTTTACTATCTTTATGGAGAGAACAACTTTTAAGTTTGTGCTTATGTTGTAGGATATTAGATAGATTTAAAAGTTCATTGTTTCTATTTGAAAATTCCTCTCCAGTTAATTTACCTTGATGTTTTGATGAAGATACAGAGTGTTTAAAAATTGTTTTTTTAATAATGGCTTACAACCGTTAAAGCCAGTAAATAAAGTTACAACTCCAATTTAAAATCTTTTGTGGAAACAATGAGTTGGGCATTTTGTACCAAACCCAAATGGTTACAGCTTAGGATTAGTTATTTTAAAATTATTATTGTTAAATATTTCAAATATTGATTTGGTAATTTATTATTTTAATTTAAAATCATATGAAAAAATAATACTTTATGCATATAATTTGTATGTATATTAATAATTATGTCAAAAATTGCAGTCATGACTACAATAATAGTTCTCACGAGTTACCTCAACCGACTTATATATAAATAGTACTTCTCTGTTTTACATAACTTCTTCGCAACACAGTCAATGGTGTGGCGTCCTAAAATTCAATACAACTTGTGGACAGAATAAATTTATAAGATCGGGAGGCTTAGCATTTTGGTCATGCCACCCTGCCCTTCTTAACTGAGGCGGTCAGCCGCTAACGTTACAAAAGGAGGAGCCTAGTAATAATAATTGACGGAGACTAGGAGAATACTTTATTGCGCTAGATTCCAATCTTATATATGTCTATGTATAAAATGCATTCGATTAAAAAGTCTCACAGGCACATTTTTTAGTTTTATTTTACTGTGTAAACACAATGTTAGTAACTTTTAATAAATTTGATTAAAAACTTTATATTGGCTTTCTTTATAAATTTCCTTCATTCAATATAACACAGTTTCAAGTTTTCAAAATAATTAACTTTTTTAAAGTAGGAAAATAAAAAAAGATAATGAATTACGATGCTGTTGCATGAACTTCTTAATTTTAAAAATCTTAAGAAATATGCCTGTACATAATAGGTATGTTATACTTAACATGTTACACTGTAAATAATGGGGGTGCAAGAAAGTCCCACACGACTTGGTACTTTCCGAAAAAATACATGTAAACCAATAAAACTAGGTACATCAATAATGTATATCTAATTCGATTCGACTTTTTTAAGTAATTGGCCATTTTTTTTTTTCCATTTCAGGTGAATGAACTCCTTCTGACTCCTTACGAGCCATCCTCCTAGCACGAAATAAAAATGGTAGTATCATAAAAAAGTTACTATAGGAACAGTATTTTTTATCGTGTATTATTTATCTTGCTGAAATCCGTTTGGTAATATTGTCAAGCCCTTGTTGAAATTTTTACACCAAGTATATATACAAAATCACAATTTTCACCTTCAAACTTTAATCCTTAAAGCTTATAGGTGTTAGAATCTACATTATTGAGTGAAAAACTTTCCAGTAGTATGATAACAGCCAGGCCGTGTGGGCAGTTACTGCATTCCGCTTCTCAAATCACCGAGTGGCGGTGCCGCATGGTCGTATCTGTATCACCTGATCCTCAGTATGATGTTACACGACATTAGTGCAGTATACTACAGAAATATTCATTTAAAGGAATGTCAAGTTATATCTCGAGGTAGGTACTCGTGGGTAGCGGGTACAGACTGAGGCTGGCGGCAGCAGCTAATATGGACGAGGACGAGGAAGAGTAAAGTAAAATCACTCAGCCTCAGACCCAACAATGCACCCAGAAGCTGCCAAACCCAGCTCCTTCAACAGGCTCCACGCCAATTGGAGACGGGAAAGAACGTCAGTATTCAAAAAAAACATCGCAGGCCAGCATGATTCCATTCGTGGGTAGCGGATCAAGGCTGAGGTTGTCTGCGGCAATGAAGTACATCGCAGAGTAGAGCCATCCACCAGCACCACCACCTTTAACACCTCTGGGAACATACACCAAGGCCATGAAGCACCAAAAGTGAAAACTCTAACAGTCTTGGTAGCGAGAATATACTTGTCCAACCTGGAGTACTCAATGTATCAAGTTAAGGTTTACGATACAATGAAAAAAAAACTAACTGAAAGTTATTTCTTTAACTAAGTTTATAACTTTCTCTACAAGGCTATACATGTTAACAATAATTAATAAAATTGCTGTAATTTTGAAGTGAACTGTAAGTAAAACCAAAAGTAGAGTGTAATTTATAAGTACGTTGATCAATAATTACTTCTCAAATCATGATAAAAGAATACCCAACTAAACCTAAGATAAAAGACAAAATAAAACAAAGTGTGTTATCTACTTTTGTATCCAAACTCCAATAAACTTGCGATTAAACACATATAAAATATAATCAATTTGATTTGATTCTTTGAATAGTCACGGACAAGAAGAGATAAACAAGGGTTTTACATTTCGACTTTCACTAGTACTCAAGTACTTGTAGACTTAAAACCATAAATCCTGTTAAGGTTTAAAATATGTAACAAATACGTTATTTACAAATGGCAAATAATTAAATACTGAGATTGAATTAACCTGCATACTTGAAAATTAATTCTACGTGAAGCTTTATTTCCAATAGTAATCATCCAGTTCGATAGTGATGCATAGAATTACGTATGATTTGACCAACCGTCTGCGAATTGTTATCCTGCTGTCCATCTTTATTTTAGCTCCTTAACTACAGTGTTAAAATTGAAAAAATACTTTTGCCATGTTGCATGTCTCATCAAAAAAGATTAGTGTGCATCCGAATCCATAGTAATTTTCTAAGATTTTTGTGTTGTACACAGAGAGTAAGAAACCTTTTAACTTAAAAGTTTAAAATTTTCAAAAATTACACCCTTTAGATAAAAATAAGTGTTGTACAACTAAAAATAAGAGTGTATGGTGTATGTTTAGTTCTTATATGGGAAAACTAAAGATAGTTTCACTGAGTTAGCTCCAATTAAGTAGTTAAATTAATCAAAAGATATATAGCGCTATATTTAGAAACTTGCAAATTTCTCTAAAATTTGTATAAATTGTGTGTTAACAAATTTAATTATCTAAAGAGAATTTTAAATTTGAGATACTTAAAACGCTAACAATATATTGCGTTAACAATAAAATTGAATGTCGTCCTGATTCTAATAATAGTTTAAAAGAGAAAGCTGCTATGTTTGTATATGGTTTGTTTTGACGTGTAAACTAGTCAACCGATTTTACTAAAATTTTACATAAAGAATCTTAGGGTTACTGGCATGATTATAGGCTTATTGCTAATTTTTAAACCAATTTGGGCTACGCCTTACTAGTATTTAAACTAACGGAAAAATTACAGCTTGGTATTTAAAATTAATAAATATTAACTAAAAAAGCCCGTTAGATTTAATCAACTGTTCTGTGTAAACGTTGTTTTACAACAACAAAACTAATGTTTTTAAAGTAAATTTTACTAATATTTTTAGATTTGTAGTTAAGGACTAACTACTACTGTTCACGCCGTTTCTATATTTCAGTGATAGGTACGTAATCATCTAGCTTATAAAATGTAAAAAAATAATATTTTGACTTTATATACGGGAGTATGTAAATATTTGAGGCAGTCACCCAAGTCTCTGATAGATGAAAGTTCTCTGGACTGTAAGTTTTAACTAATGTAACAATTCCAACCTTAAATCTTCCTAAGTATATAGAAAATTTAATTATTGGATATAAAACACATAGTTCTTATCTTACTGATACTATACATTTTTGACTGTTGTGTCAAAACCCATCATGGATGTCTGTTGACAGAATAAGGCTTCTCTGATTGACAATGGATAGCGAAGATAGAAAAAAATCTAGTCCACAACAGTATGTATAACACTTTCATAAAAACATGCATGATGGGAGTTAAATAATTCATTTCCTTACGTTTGTTCCATGTAACACAAATCTTATGAATTGGAAATTGATGACTATAATTGTAACTGTTTATAATTTTATATTACATAAAATATACCTAACGTATTTATTTGCTACCATTAATTATAATTATAAGAAAACATTGAAAATAGCCATAATTATAATAATAACTTCGGGATAACCTTAAATAAAATATTGAAAAAGCCTCTTTTGTGTAATGAAATTGTTCTTTGTAAACTTTGTGTTATGAAACCACAACCATATACTTAATTCATTTAACCACTGTATCAAAAATTTTTATATTTCAAGTGTGAAAGCATAAATTAAGTATGATATAGTAACAAATCTTCTTATTCAAACATTTTCCTGCAACCGGTGTTGAGCACAGAGTAAGGAATTACAAAGTAATTTTTATTAAAAAAAATATATACTTTTAATTGTAAAATTTAGCAAAAGTATCCTGTGTTAGGTCAGTCCTGTAATACATTTATATATATATATATATATATATATATTATATATAAATGTATGTATGTGTGCAAGAAAAAGTTAATATATAACATTTACAATTTATTTATTTTAATTTTTAAAAAAATCTAATTACAACCTGTTGGTAATAAATAAAACATACCTTAGTTATATTTTGATCTCGGATTAATCATTATGTTCATTTAAAAGATTGAGAAAGAAGACAAACTCAACTATGAAAATAAAAAATACTAATAACAGATTAAATTGCAAGGGTCATAAATATGAACTATTTGACAGATCATGGCAACAAGATAAAGTCACCACGTGCGTTGGAAATATAACCACTCGAACCAGAATTACCTCATTCACGTATATAGCTTACGTAATTGGTCAGGTTCAATTGGAGGCCGCGGGTAACTGCTAGTATTTTTATAATTTTACAATTCGAAATATAATAAGTATACCACAAACTACACACAACATATTACTCTGTGCAAGATAGTTGAGGTCAAGTTGTTTTGTTACGTTCCTAGAATACCGACAGTTAAATTCAGTAAGTTACTTTTAATGTAATAAAGGGGTTGTAAAGATTTAATCACTTTTGGTCTAATAAATGCAAAGTTTCGTGAAAATTTACTCACATTAACGCAACTATTAATTTTAATCACCTAACCAAACTCGTTAGAGCTTGATAGAAAACCTTTTAATAGGCACAAAAATAGTATGACTTGTTGCGTTTGGTATTTTATATATATATATATGATTAATATATTATAATTATATATACAATTAATATACTTATATTATATATTATATATTGGGTTGCATAATAATTATATATTCTTAATTATAATCCACCTGTCATATATAACGAAATTTTAACAAAGCAGTGATATATTCATTCTCATAAATTTAAAGAAAATAGAGGAAAAGGGCCATTATGTTAAAAGTATTTAAAATTTAAAAACTTGGATAGTATTCATGGTTTAAAAAACATTTATTTTTCCATGCTAGAGGGCAAGGATATCCTTTCACTGACAGATACTTCAATTACAGTAGAAACGGGTATCACCAGAGATCTTGGTTTCCTCTAAAAGGATCTCTTTTTTCTTACCATCCAATTCTCACTACACATTTTCACCTCTAATAAATCTTAAACTGTAATTGTAGTACCGTTGAAATTGGTCAAATTATATAATGATATATATATACACTTAAGTGTTAAAACAAAGTAAGGTATCGTATTTCTTTCAAGCCAAAAATTTATTTTAATAGTTGTTTTCGAGCTCTTTGACTGAATGAACACGTATTTTGTATAAAAGGTATTTAAATTTATATTTAAAAAAAAAAACTTTGATCGAGAAATTTTAAACAGTGAATCGATACACTAGATTACTCTATATGAATTAAAAATAATTAATTCACGTTACATAAAATGATTACAAAACTGTATTACCTTATATTTGGTTATTAATTGAACAAAGACATGATATATCAGCTGCAACATTTCCACACGGGATTCCTTAACAATCGTACAACTTCAGTGTTGTCCGAGTAATGTAAAATACTTCTTGAGTACCACCGAGTAACACTGTTGTAACGGGTAAGATAAAGTGAACAATTTCATACAACTTTCTATGTAAGACTAAGAATATGCCATTAAATAAGATTTAGTGAAGAAATGGAAACTGTCATTTGTGTCTCTCTGTTTTATAGAGTATAATATTTTGTCCAAAGATTTAGATTGTATGAGTAACATCGAGTTTGATAGTAATACATGGCACTTCTTAGATTTGGTTGGCTTGGCCTTAATGAAAAGTCTTCTGAATATTATAGTACAATATGTGACATTGTAGAACAGCCTAACTACTCATAACATATTTAGAAATATGTTTCGTTTTAAGACGTTGAGAAATTTAATTTCTACATGAACTACAATATGTTCAATAATAGTGCATGTATATTAAAGATACTACGCTGTCTTTTTTTTGGCCTAATCATCGAAATAGATATTGACCCATTGGGTGTGTACTATTCTTAATATACGATAATACTCTGAAATATACAATGAATTAATTATAACGTTGCTAATGCGTGCCGATATCACTGAAGCACCTGACAAAGCAAAGTAAATGTTGCCTCAAGGATATATTTAATCAAGCGTTTATTTCGATTAGCACAATTATTACAGCTGAGTAGAGACCTAACATAAAGTTTATATACTCAATTTAAAATTGGTCTCATAAATGTACGTAATCATTTTTTTTATTGTCTCTCTGTAACGTTGTAACTCTAAATTTAAATAGAATCTAAATTGTAGTTAATAAATATATTTCTTTGATAGTTTTCATTCGCAAGTTTAAGATAAAGGGTTTTAAACAATATATTTTATTGTATACTTGATTTAAAACCTCTGCTGCCCTTGCAGCATCTGATTATATAAGAAGGAAATTCTCTTCCTTTTCACTTTTGTAACCTGTAGAAACCCAAAAGCCTTTCACTTGTACAAACGTTGGACAACCAACTAGATATAAATATATAAGTACAGGTCCGTTTCTAAGGATGTGTAGTTGTGTTATAGGATGTAATGAAACATTAATTTATATCAGACCATCGCTATATTTCTTTTAGCGGTAGAATGTTGAACTGCTGATATGTAGTCAAGTGCTATGAATAATCTGTCCCGAATGAGTTTTATTTTGGGAACTTTTAGAAATGTCATGTAGTTTATAATTTTTAGATTAAATTTTTCTATTAGTTTTTTTTTATTTAATTTGGAATTAAAAATATGTATTTATATAATTTAGATCCAATTAAATACGACATCACGTGACTAACCATGTTTTAAGGCATGCAAAAGAAAGACGTATTTCTTTAAATTCTGCCTCATACAATACGACTTTCAATTTTACGAAAATTAGATGAAACAATGTTAGGACCTGGAATTTTACATTAAGTTTTGGTATAACCATGTATTCGTAACACAATTTGCCTACTCATTTAAAGTCATAGATAAATTATGTTTATATTTAATTTCTGAACAAATCATATAATGATTAATAAATCAATACAATGTGTCAACCAATTCACACTGATTTAGTATTTGAGACTTGTGCTCTATGAGCAACAATTAGAATATGAACTGTTCCTCCTTCAATGAATATATATATATATATATATATATATATATATCTGTGTGTGTGTGTGTGTGTGTGTGTGTGTGTGTGTGTGTGTGTGTGTGTGTGTGTGTGTGTGTGTGTGTGTGTGTGTGTGTGTTGTGTGTGTGTGTGTGTGTGGTGTGTGTGTGTGTGTGTGTGTGTGTGTGTGTGTGTGTGTGTGTGTGTGTGTGTGTGTAGCTTTTTCCAGTGCATAATTTAAACCAAAAGGTTACTACTCATCCTGGCCTTTTTTTACCCTTTTCTGTCCTCTAGTTTTATCTGTTCTCCGAATGATATCGTCTATCGCATATCCAATGTCTCACTGACTACGTCTTTAACTTCTTTTGACGAAAAGCTTAAATAGTAATTTATATTTGAAACTATTAACGTATGTAGTATAAAATAGCTATGAAACTTATCGTGATGAGCTTTGTATTATACTAGCATCTACCCGCGGCTTCGCACAATATTTTCTATTAAACACAGGGCATTATATGCATATTAATTTCAAATTACGTCTTAGTCATTCCAGAAAAATTTTTAAAATATATTCAATATCAAGATACATTTTAGATTTAAGCTTAAATCTCAATGTTTTTCTGAAAGTGAAACTCTCTTCAAGTAATAACTAGTATTTATTTTTTAATATTCAATCATTATCGATTGAATAGCTGCAGCGATTTCAATAATAATATTGAACTAGTTTAGGCCATTTTAAAGGTATTCCAAATTCGGATTCTTCAGTTTTCTGCCAACGAATTTAATCAAGTAATGAATAACAGTTTTTCTACGTAGTTTTAAAAGGAAGTAAGCACTTTCGGTACGTATTATTGCATTGTTCATGTGTAAGAGGTTTAGATGTAAAGAAAAATAACGATTTGCTTTATTTTAGCCTATTCTCGTGTGCATTTTTGATTCGCATGAATTATTTCCGACATAATCGTTAAAATGTGTTGTTGTTTCGATAAAGAAATGTGTAAGGACTGGTCTAAAAAGCCTATATTAGTTAAAAAAAAACAGTAGCAGTCGTGGGACTGCCGATAGAAGTGAAAACGGAACTATTAAGTTGAGAGTAATTTAACAATACGTTATAGTAGCAGTACATCTGTAATTGTAAATGTGACGCGTTTTTATTTTCCAATTTTAAAATCCACGAAAAAAATATTATCAAATAACTAGAAATCTATTTTACCACCACGCTAGTAAGATAAATCTTATACCGTAATAATACTCATTTCATGATGAAGAGGGTTAAATATAAAAAACATAATTAAAAATGAATAATGCTAAATTTTAAATAAAAATATTCGTACAAATATTAAAAATGTTTAAAAATATATTCGTTGTTTTCATTATTCATTTATAAGTGAGTAAACACCGAGTGAACAACAATGAGTTGAACAACGTTGTAAATAATACAGTTATTGCTACGGATAAAGTAAATAATTGCAATAAAAATTAAACCCACAATATTTTTAAAACTAATATATTAGTTAAATTAACTTGGTTCTTTGGTAAAGGTATTTTTATTGCACAATAAACTAATTTATTGAGTTAATACTGTATCAGTGAGCCAATGTGCCAACTACAGTTTCCAATAAAAAAATGAAAAATTACAAAAAAAATATTCATCTATTTTCACAGCGACTTTCTCGCTGACAAATTTTTGTCTGACCAAAAAATGAAAAAAAATCCTCGCTTACTACTTTTTTCTTGTCATTGTAAACGCTATGTAAAATGTAAACAATAATCAAAATTATTTCGAAATTTTTTAATATTTAAAAATGTAACCAATAGATTTCCAATATTAAGAGCTTTAATTTGACGCATCTTACAGAATTGTACGACATTGGCTTCACTTTTAAATCGCGAGAGGAAGCCGTAAAGGTACTGATTTTCGCAGTCTGTTTTCATACTCCGCCGGGACAGTTTTTAACACAGTGAGACTGACTTTTTCATGCAGGTTAGTAGTCCGCGGCCAAGTCTACGGTTAAAAAACACAGCGAGACTGACTTTTTCATGCAGGTTAGTATCATTAGCATGTCGGTGACGCCAACCGAGATTTTACCCTCTACCAAAACGCTCAACGTGCCTAAAGAAGTTTTCACTTCAAAAAATATACTTCAGAAACATTTAAGCTACTTACGGTCTAAATAATTTCCGAGCTCACTGTTCAGTATGCTATAGAAAAATTCACTGTTAAGGAAAATATATGCAGATGCACGAAGCAAACATCTGTCAAAAAGAACTAAAATTGGCTTTCTAAGAGTCTTAACCTCTAAAAAGAGTTAAATTACACTTATTGGACACCAACCGGAATTCTATGATACTTAAATAAATTCTATTATTTAGATTTTCCTATCACCTGTATGCCTAGAAAACGGTTTTTACGGTTTTACTACTAGGTTGTTTCAGATAATTGAAATAAAGGCAGACTATGCTACTAAGCTTTAAAACTATAATCGTTGTATGGCGGTTCCCGGTGATTATTCTTGTAAACAGCCCGCAGGAAAATCTGTTATTAATTTTATATATTACTTTAAAAAGATAAAAAACTAATAATTTTAAAGATATAAACAATATATGTTAATTATTATTCTATATTAACTGCAAAGCCTTTTAAGAAGATTTATTTAATCTCTCTATTCTTTTTCCCTGATACAAAATATATATGGTAAAAAAGTGCTATATTATAACTTGTTATTATTTCAGCATGAAATAACCTGTAGAGAGTGCATAGCATTAGTCATATAAACGATTTCTTGAATTGTAGAATATTTTACAGTCATGACACTGATATAAGACAGAATACTTTCTCCAGGGGATTATCTTATTAAAATAACCATATATCAAGGTTTCTAATTTGTCATTTGAGTAAATCATCTGAAACAGTGTCCTAGTTTATTTGCTAGTCTTAAAGTGTTCTGAATAGTGATAAATGGAATTATAAAATATGCTGTTTATAAATCTCAATGAGTAATAAGAAAAAGTAAGCTCATGAAACTTTCATAATTGGCATATCGTTTATTTTTAATCTAGTTGTTATTGTACTATGTAGTGTGAGTGAGAGACATCACCTCAATAGAAAAAAATATAATTATTAATTATAGAACAGGCATAACATTTTAACAGTAGATGTTAGATTTCGTGCAAATAACATCAATATTTTTCATAATATTTAATAAAATATTTTTTGGAGTGTAAGGTGAGCGGTGACAATTTGCTTAGATTTCCGATACACATCACGTGTGGTTTATTTGTAACATATGTTTTGGGTAGAAATTACCTTTAAATAAACAAGGAAGACTAGCATCTAAATTTTTCTTAGAGATATTTACGTCAATGCATTATTTGTTTAAAGTTAGTGAATTAGTTAAGAAGCATTAAATGTACAACACAGTAAAATTTAAAACACATACAATAAGGTTAACTCAATTACTATTGGTGATTGTACAGTTGTTTATATTGTCACTTTCTGATATACTGACTTTCGAGTTGTTATTATTAGACTTATTAACTATGAAATGTTATATTAAGTTTTTGTTATCGATGTGCAAAATACAATGCCTTGCAGTAAATCCTTCTAATATATTTTATCCATAACTAGTATATCCATATATTTTAAGGTCTCATAATGTAAAATGTACTTTTAATTTTAATTATAAAGATGGCCTTTCCCTCAGATAAAATACATACAATGACAAAGAAGATGTCGACGACACAAAATATTACTTATCATGGAAATTATTCTTTTAGAAATAAAATTATGCAAAGTATAAAGTCTAAATATGTAATATTTATTGACGTATCTTACCAGATAATACATTCCCATTTGTTCGATACATTTCCCTATGTAAAAATCTTTGCTAACGCTCAACCAAATACCAACATAAATTACTGATAAGAATAATCTTGAAAATGTTTATTCTTTAATCAAAGAACTTATTAAAAAAAATTAAAAATCTGTATTCTGCAATCAAAGAACTTATTTAAAAAATAATATTCAAGAAGAAGTAATTTTCGTGCTTGCCTTATATGTTTCCGCAATAACATTTTTGCTCTTAAAACTTTATTTTAATACAACTAGAATAACGAGCAAACAACAAAAATTAAATTACAGTCAAAGCTGACATAGTCACTGTATAGCATATTGTATCAAAGCTTCATTAACTACGAGTAAGTGTACCGTCACAATAAAATACAACAAAATTACTTCAGCGGAACTTGAACGTATTTAATTTATTCCATTTATACCATTGAAAATAAAATCTTGAAATAAAAACAGTGTAAATCCAAACGACATTTTAACGACCTTTGTCCCGTCGCTGTTTTCATTATTCACACAGTCGTGCCCCTTGTTTTTCTGAAATTTAACCCACTTCACACTTATATTTATACATGTTTTGAATAACAATAAAAAGCACTCGTTACCATACTGTATTCTGAAATTTGGGTGGTACATTAAAAAAATTAGAGCAATTCAATTTTTAAAGTTCATGTAAAATAAGATTTAATGGTCTAGCTTTTGATTTAACAGAAAAGTTATAGTACCTGTGCATTTACAGTTATTGTTTTAAATATTTAACACTTATCAATATGTGAGCAGGAAAATACTCTCAGTGAAGCACGATAAAGGGAGAAATTCCGATTGGGCACTTTAAATGTAAGTATGAAACAAATATATAACAATATCCAACCTTGTAAAGTGAAAACGTTTATGATTCACTTAGTATTTTTGCTTATTAGAAAAACATTTTCATGATTTAACACTACAAACGAGCTGTACACTTTTACCATTTCAGTAAGAAAATATACATAGAAATAATACTTTTATCTGTAAATGAACTGCTAGAAAGTATTTCATGAATTCATTCACTTTTTGTATGCTGGGTGTGCTGATGAAAACTATTTTCCAAACTAATTTGTTTTATTTTTTCAAATGTATGAAGCACAAATATATAAAATCACATTAGTTTATATTATTTCTGTGACAGAAGAAACCCAATGGTAATATTGAATTGATTGGAATAAACATAAAACTGTATTGTTACTCACAATTATATTTACATTTTTATGACTTGTTATTAGCTTGGAACAAAACTGTTCATTTTATAAAAATTGTTTTTATAAATTCAACTGATTTAATTATGCTCGCATAGTAAAAAAGTATCATTATTTTTTTCTTAAATTTTAATGTACAAAACTTCAACTGTTATACGTATAATTAAAATCGGCATGGTAAAATGTGGGTGTAAATTTAACATCCCACTTTTATTTTGTTCTGAGGCGTGAATGGATTACCTACCAATCTGAAATGGTACGTATCCTTTGGAAATCTGAAGATCTTCTTAAGTATTGTTGTTTTACCCACCCTTGCAGAAGAACATGTGTGAAATATGTTTATTTATTTAGATTTTACATGTTACAATACAGATAGTTTATCCAATTATATTGTAACATATCAATTCACATATATAACTAATAGTTTTATTCTTACTAGCTAACAAATGCTCAAAAATTACAACACTTATGCTTAAATCAAGTCCATGCTCTTCATGCCCTAAATTAAAGAATTGTACATTGAAATAAATTATGCCCATCAACAGCAATAATAATAACAACAAACACCTCATTAACTCAGTATAATTACATATTATTTACCTAGACCGAAAATTTGTTTTATAATATAAAACATTTATATATATATAACATAAAAAAAAACAATGAACACAATAATAGAAATTAAATAATATCATAAATAACACATTTATTAAATAGTGTAAATGAACCTTAAACTCGGATACAATAACAGCTTTGTATATTTTAAAAGAGTTATTTGGCTCTGGCTTTTTTTCAACACACCGCCTCAGCTTCCCTAACACCCCCAAACCCCAGATATATTAGTTTAAAGTATCTAAATATTTTTATTGACGTTATGGACTTATAAACGTAGTATATATATGGTAGTACAATAAAAAAATCATCATAAGCGAGTGTAAAATATTTTTTGAAAATAGCAAAAAAGTACACTTTTACAAAACTTTTAAGCTCGTTGCGCGAACTAAAGATTTTAAAATAATATTTTTTTTAATTATTTTTCTCTGAATCAGCTCAAGAATACGCAACTTTTGAGCCCTATTAGAACTCGATACTCGAAAATTTAGTTTTTTTCAGCCCACCCTAATGTGCAACCTAGATTTGAATGAGAGAAGTGAGGACTGAACAACGCTCGAGCTCTAGACGAGGGGCGGGGAACATTAAAGTTTAAACGGGCAAGCAGGACACTGCAGTTCACCTCCCCAGTTATCAGCTTCTTCAAGAAAACTAGAGACCCCCACACAACGTCGCCTACGGAGGCTATCAAACTCAAACAAAGTCAATAATTCAGAATAAGGTATTAAGTATGTATAAATGCCAAATATTTTGAAGTGCAAAAACCTTAGAAACTTTATTTGTAAGCGTTCGATCATTTCAATTAAATAATATTGAAATGGGTTCCATATTACAAATCCGAATTCAAATTTTGATCGAACCAAGGAAAAATACAATTGTATTAATGTAGATACTTAAAAAAAAAAAATTACTCGACCTGCATACAAACCCAAAAAATTTTGTACGCTGTTTTACAAATATCGATTCCATGCTTGGAAAAGGAAAAAGTAGTGTCGAAAATAACACCCAAATCTTTGAAAATTTGAACAGACGGATAGAATAGTGTCATTTAATAAGTAATTAAAATTTACAACATTTCGAGTTTTTCTAGTGTACCTCATGACAACACACTTGTCCGCGTTAAATCGCAGGCCTGGTTTGGCTCCACAAGAACAAACGATCCAAATCGTCTTGCAGTAATTTAACAATCGTTTTAAAGATTTAATCTCACGGAAGATTTTCATGTCATCTGCATACAACAAGACTTTACTATTTTTCACACATTACACAATATCATTTATAAATAAAATAAACAACAGCGGACCAAGATTAGAACCCTGAGGCACACCAGATTGTACTTCAAATTCACTAGACAGAATCCCATTAAATGTCACTAATTGTTTCCTTTTGCCAAGGTATGATGAAAAAAATTTAATAGAATTTTCAGAGAATCCAAAAAATAATATTTTTTTTAATAGTTCTAAATGATTGACCTTGTCAAATGCTTTAGAGAAATCTGTGTAAACTACGTCAACTTGACTCCCTCTATCTAAAACTGATGAAGCAGTAATCTGAAAAGTTATTTAGATTTGTGTTAATAGAGCGCCCAAGAGAAAAACCTATGCTGAAAAGGTGTAATATAATTTTTGCACGTGGTTGAAAATTGTACTGTATAAAATTGATCTCGAATAGCTTAGCTGGAGTTTGACAACAAAGCAACTGTCTGTAGTTTTTTATATCGATTCTTCAAGCCTTTTTTAAATATTGGAACCACTTTTGTTAGTTTTCCACCGGTCCTGGAAAATAATTTGTTTTAATTGAAACATTAAATAAGTGTTTTAAAGGTGAAATTAAAAATTCAAAACATCCTTTAAAAATAAAAAGATGGTATGCCGTCTGGACCAGATGATCGCTTGGACTTGAGTTTCATAAATGCTTGCAACATCTCCTGATCAGTAATAGCACCCAGAGAGAAGGAAGGAATGTTTGAATGAACAGAGAGCTGAGCGCAACGCCAGCCATCTGATCACAGTCCAGAGCAGAGGTATCGTACAACGACTGGAAATACTGAGCAAAGACCTCTGCTATCTCCCCATTACCCTCCACCTCACCCCCGTCCACTATCATTTGTTGTAGTTCTGTTATTAGTCGACCTCAAACCTCCTCACCGCACTCCAGAATGACATCGGATTGTTTACTACGTCTTGCTCTAAAGAGGAAGTATAATTTAGATAATCAATTTTAATACACCGCTTTGATTCAGCTCTAATTAATTTTAAATTCATTCAACAAGTATTCAAATTTTAAATTTTATATTGTTTGCTTAATCGTTCTTTCCTTTTAATTATTTGAATTGTACCGTATGAAAACCAGATTGGATATTTAATTTTTTTTCTGCTTTGTTACAGGTATGTGTTCATTAATTTTTGGAATACAATAAATTATAAAAAATATGAACACCGTCATTTACATCACTAGTACCTAAAACCCCTTCCCAGTTTAAACAGTTGATTGAATTGTAAAGAGCCAAGTAATCTCCTTTTTTAAAATTAAACCTGCCATTGCACATAGGCGAACATTTAGTCCTTATTTACAACGACCAACTTAACCAACAGGCTCTTCTTCAAACACATTTAAATCTATATCAGTCAAAACTAAATCCAAGGTTTCTCCCGGAACAGTTTAACCACGTTGTTTTTTAATTTAAGGTCAAACATTTGCATAAAAAACATTAACTGTCTACACATTTCTCCCCCATCAGTCAAAGTAAAATTGATTCCAGTTATGGGTAAATTGAAATCACACATGACTAAAATTTTTTATCGCATTTAGAAAGGTTGAATTGTTCAAATTTTTCGAAAAACTCTTTGTACAATGCTATTTGTGAATTAGGAGGGAAATTATACTACGCCTAGAATAAATTGAAAGAGCATTTTGTTAAATTAATTCGCACCCATATATGTTCCCCATTTAGTTTCTAAAGTATGAATACTACTAGATTTTAAATTATTTTTTATAGCTAACACAGACACCCCCACCCAAACCAACTCTATCTCTCCTGTATACATTATAGCTAACATCAAACAGTTCAGAGTTACTTATAGATTCATTAAGCCAGGTTCCTGTGAGTGCAATAATTTTATAGCTATTATTTAAATACTCCCAATCTAAAAGATAAAGTTTTGGTCTTAAGACCTCTAACATTTTGATAATAAATATTTACAGTTACTACACATTTATAAAGTAATAAATTAGAAAAATATATATATATATACACATGCACCTAGGCAATGCAATAAGACAAATAAATAACACATGCAGTAAATATACACAAAGGAACAAATAGATAATAAATAATAACAAAACATACGTTGGCGATGCGATGACAGCCGGCAGCTTAACCATTGGTGTTGTTCCCTTCCTCCATCCGTGGTCCAGTCCGCGGTGCTCGTCTCAGGCGCTCCAGGTCCGAATGGTCCTCTATCAGCTCAGGTCGATCTCCGTCAGATTTTCTCAGGAACATCTTTCCGGCAGCGGTGATCCATGCAAACTTGAAACGCAGCTCGTCCTTCAATTTGCGAGTGTCCGCCCACAGAATCCTTGTTTCACGAGTCATCGCCAGGTTCACATAAACGGACAGATCACTGGAGAAGCCCAAGTTAGAAGCAGAGAAACCTTTTTTCTTGATGGCCAGGGCGAAGTAACTTGCTCCATGTCGAACCTGCGACAAAACTTCACGATGATGTGCCGTGGACCAGTTCTCCAGGAACAGCTGCCAGGCGATGCGCCGCGTCAATCATTGTAGGAGTCATCTTGAATCCCAAGACATCAGCTACTGCTATCACCAACTCGGTCACATTCTCAGTTTTTCATTTTCAGGAACACCTTGTATCTCCAAACAGTTTCTCTTCAAATACTGCGCATTAGCGTTAAGTTTTTTCTTCAGGACTTTGACACCTCTCGCCTCAGAGAAACGTTGTCACTTTTTAACAACTCGATATTTTCACCCTGGGTCTTTATTTCGCCCTTCGAACGGTCTACATTCGTTTTCAATATCGGTCAGCCTTTTGGAGTAAAAGTCTAGAGTTTGGTTGATGTCTGCAGACAAACTTCTTGTTATCTTCTTTTATTGTTTTTTATATCAGATTTAAATAAGGCACTGTCCCGATTCAAGATGAGAAATTTTAAAAGAATAAGATCTAGTTTTTCATCAATAGCTTGCATATCACTGGCACTCTGAGCACGGGTACGCACAATAGACTTGTTGTTGTTTTCACTCATGACAGCAGACGACAGACTGCAGTTGACAGACGACAGTACAGTAGATACGTCACCACAGCTGACTTGACTTGCATATCACTGGCACTCTGAGCACGGGTACGCACAATAGACTTGTTGTTGTTTTTCACTCATGACAGCAGACGACAGACTGCAGTAGGACAGACGACAGTACAGTAGATACGTCACCACAGCTGACTTGACTTGCACATCACTGCACTCTGAGCACGGGTACGCACAATAGACTTGTTGTTGTTTTTCACTCATGACAGCAGACGACAGACTGCAGTAGACAGACGACAGTACAGTAGATACGTCACCACAGCCTGACTTGACTTGCATATCACTGGCACTCTGAGCACGGGTACGCACAATAGACTTGTTGTTGTTTTCACTCATGACAGCAGACGACAGACTTGCAGTAGACAGACGGACAGTACAGTAGATACGTCACCACAGCTGACTTGACTTGCATATCACTGGCACTCTGAGCACGGGTACGCACAATAGACTTGTTGTTGTTTTCACTCATGACAGCAGACGGACAGACTGCAGTAGACAGACGACAGTACAGTAGATACGTCCACCACAGCTGACTTGACTTGCATATCACTGGCACTCTGAGCACGGGTACGCCACAATAGACTTGTTGTTGTTTTCACTCATGACAGCAGACGACAGACTGCAGTAGACAGACGGAACAGTTACAGTAGATACGTCACCACAGCTGACTTGACTTGCATATCACTAGCACTCTGAGCACGGGTACGCACAATAGACTTGTTGTTGTTTTCACTCATGACAGCAGACGACAGACTGCAGTAGACAGACGACAGTACAGTAGATACGTCACCACAGCTGACTTGACTTGCGTGCCCCAACTGGCGTCTCAGCTCCCAACTCAACTAACCTCACTTTGAACAAGGTGTAGTGGTTTATCACAGCAATTAGGTTTATAAAAAGCACATTCACTGACAAATAACTTAATAGGTAAGATTTTGACATCCAAAGTAAACATAACGGGCACAAATTTTCCAAATAACTCTTACCATAAACCTTGATAACAGATAAAAAACTCACGGAGATAAATAGATTTTTCACTGCAACAAAAAACCTCTAAAATGAAACATTTCTTTTCTTTAAAAATACTTCCAATTATACTTGACTTGCTACGTCTAAATAAAATTCTTATTTAATAGTGTAAGTACGCTTAAGGAGACGTAGAGTGTTGTTAAATTTTAATTCTAACGTCAGCTATGATAGTTTTCCAATCTCATCCTAAACGGCCTTTTCAGATTTTTTATTACTGTTAAGAGGTTGAAAGTTTTATTTTACTTCAAGTTAGTTCATGAGGAAACTTACTGTATACATATAAGTATATTTGTATAAAAGTATTAAACAATTGCAATGTTAACATATAATAAACTAAGATATTGCCAAGCAGTTGCATATAATAAGATCCTTGCTCTGTTTACTTGTAGGGAAACTATTTATAAACTATTTGTTGATTGTAATTATTTTGCGCTGCCTGTTATATAATGTTAAGAGATTAAAGCTGCCTAATTGCACGTTTTTAAAATTTTTCATGTGTCAAAAATACAGTTTAACTTAATATTTAGGTACAGATTTGGTAAAAAAACATAATTAGCTGTGATATAGATATATTTAAAGTACTTTAATTTTTACAGATATAAAATATTCATCGAATTATGTTAGAACATTCTTTACTAAAAGTTTCCTTGACTTGCTACAAACTACCCGATGCAAAATTGATTTAAACACCCTTTGACTGATACGCAACGATATGTCGTTGTGAGTGAATTTACCGAAAAGTGATACACAACGATATATCGTTGTTGATGTTTCGGGCGAAAATTGATAAGCAACGATATATCGTAGTTGCATCATAAATTTATTTCAACGTTATTACTTTTACAAATAAATCTTACTATATTTAAATTGATATATTTCAAGTAATATTTAATGTTTTTGGAAGCATGGTGCTGAATGCATATGTGTTGTACAAGTTAAATACAACACAAGGCCAACTGAAGAGGGCTGAGTTCATGAAAGAAGTGATAGGAGATCTTTATATAAGCAAGGAAGCAAACCCCGAAAATTCTCCGGGGTGGTGGTGATGGTCCACCAGTTGGTTTCAATCAGGAAATTACCTGAGAAGAAGGAAAAACTGTGCCGAATCTGTTCAGGTGACAATCATCCTGAAGGAAAGAAGCGGAGGTCTCAGACAGTGTGTGTAAGGCGTGGTCTTGGTGTACATGCTGAATGCCTCGCCAAGCATGTTTGCCACTGAAATTATAAAAACTAAAAAAAACTGTAAATATTGTAAATAATAACTTTTTTATTAGTGTTGTGTTTTGACAATAAAGTGTTTTTTTAAGACAGGATTCACAAACAAATTTTAATTCATATAGAACATTCAATGTGTTTGACTCCAGATTTTCCAAACAGATTGCCTCAAATTCAAGTAAGTAAATTTTTATTATTTTTTACCAATAAGTCATTGCATTTTTTAACTTATATGCTTAAAATTTTCTGGATTTTTTTGACAATAATACGTGTTCTTTAGAATAAATTACTGTCAATAAGAAATTTCAAAAAGTTATTTTACTTTACTACTGGCAAAGTAAGAAAAAAAAATTTTTTTTGAAATAAAAACAATATTTTAAAGTAATTTTTCTGGTTTTTATATTTTGTCCTAATAGGCCATTTCAATGTCTAAAGAGCAAAACTACTTTCACGTTTCTATTATATTACATAATAAATCTACAAATAATCTAGTAAAACACTAAAAAAAGCTAATTTTAGCCTATCAATGAAGAGATAACCCTGTTAAAAATCCTATCAATTTTGGAAAAAAATCAAAATTTTTGATAAGTCAATTGGTTAATACAGTATTTTCCATTTCTTACGATAAACTTTAAGCAGTAAATTCAATTATGCTCAGTAAAAAAGGAGTAAAATGTAGAAACCTTTCCTTATTACTGTTATTTTTAAACATTTAAAAAATATATATATACGAGATATATATATATATATATCATGCCTCACTCATTACATCAGTGATCAACAAATTACTATTGCCTATGTTTCTAATAACATTTAAAGTATTGGTTTATGCATATGGTTTATGTATACATAGAATATGAGTAGATATATGATTAATATTATGAAAGGCCCTGGCAGTACTAACAGTTTATGAAGTGTTCATACGCTATAACAAATTTTGATGAAAACATTTCAATTGGTAATCCACTAAAAATTCAATAGGAATTCATTTAGTTCTGTCAATAAGCTTCAATAATGTGGTGTATCTGATTCATGGAAGTCATAAATTTATTACAGAATTCCTTATTAATACGGTTTGTTAATGGTATATAAACAGCTCTTGATCCTCCGCCATTAGACTATGTTGTAAAACAATATATATTGCCGTAGTTGTGTCTTTAAATGAATCGTTGATCCTTAATATAAAACATAAAAAATATGGGACGTTAATAGTTAACAAGTGACAATAGTGTATACAGCAAATTGAGTGTAGGGTAACTTGGGCATATTCCAGTGTAATATTTTAAATTGTTTTATAAAGAATGTAGAGTATTAAGATCCACAGCGTTACTAATACGATTATTTGTTGTATAATTTTTTATATTAAAGAACTCGTGTGATAATTGACCTTTATATACAAGTAGAATGTAAAACTAATAAACCAGGTTTTTTATTCCAACTTAAAGTGTTAAGGGGGCTCCTCCGAATAATCTTTCAATTCAATTTCACCATACGCGGTTATCATATACAGAAACTAACTCACGACTCTACTATATTTGACAAATATTTTCAGGAGAGACCGTCTTCTAATTAGAAAATAATGGCTCTGAACATTAAGAGAAGGTTCTATCAGAAATTGTCCGATCGTAATTGGAAGGAATGGAATTGGCATGTTAAATTTGTAATATGTATTTATTTTATAAAAAATTTCCAAAACATGTCTGTTGTAAATCAGTTTTATATTCTATAGGTAGACATTAATGATTTAACATACAAGTAAAACCAAAGGGTTTGAAAAAAATATTCTTAACGTTTACTAATGAGGCAGGGTGCAAATTTTATTACAGTTATAATGTGTCTAAATATGTTGTGGATCAAGACCGAATCACTGGCGTAATATAATAAAGGATTAGTCAATGTATTTATTGTAATTATATTTGCCGGTTATAATACGCGTTGTGCATGTCAGATGTTTAAAGCTGTGCTTACTTTAAAAATAAATTAAAAGTTTATACCCACTTTTTAGTTATCTGAACCATAAAGTAATAAGATAAACTTATAAACCATATATTGTTTGGTCTCGGAATAATTCTTGTGGTGTTGTAAACTGAGGCGTACATTGTGTAGCTTAGTATGTTAAGGAAGAGAATTAGAGTGGACTTTTAAAAGAAGTTCGAAAATATAAACCTTTGACAGGTGACCTCAAGATAGCACTCCAGTCGAAATGTAAAGGGGACGTGTACAAAGTTCATTAGCTCGTTAAAGGCGTAAGAAATATCTTTCTAGAGGGCGGCGGGGTGTGAGGGAGTTATGTGAATTGTGAGAACCGGCGAGATCTTTCATTCTCTAGTGCCAAGGATAGTGTATCTGCTATACGCGTCTTACGTAGAGCCAGTATTCTATCTAGACAATTTAGTGTTTGTTTTTCTTTGTATACCTCTCATAAATTTTTTATTTTGAAATATTGTTCAGCTTTGCTAGCTATTTATGATGTAGTTAGAAGTATTTGGAATAAATCTATATAGTGATCCAAAAAGAAATTAATTACAATATTTCAGAGAATAACATTATACATTATTCAGCGTTAGTGTAAGAATAATAAACGAGAATTGGTTTATGAATTAGATATAGAATCTGAATTATATAGTTATAAATGCATCACCAAAACATAAGGTCTACGCGACAACCATACACGCTTTAAATAATATATGCCTTTGAATTCAGCGTTTTATATACTCAATAAAAAAACGTTATGGCTTGTAATTGATTATTGCTACTTAATGTCTTTTAAGGACACATTTTTACTTTTTTGTTTTTAATTAATTTTTTTCTCTAATAGTTTTGTATGTACTTTTGATAATAGCAATAATTGTCAACATTTAGGATTCCTTGCCATATGTACAGGCGTACGTGTAATTTCTATATTTTGTACATTTAAATCCAACACATATTATGAACTAATCATTAGTTTTCTTAATCTCTTTTTCAGGTATAGTACATCCATTTTTATTTGTAATTCTGTTAATATGCTGACTGGCTTGAAATCTCATTGGAGAAGAAAACGTTACTTTCGTATTTCAGTAATATATATAAGTTAAAAAGAAAGAAAAAACAAAAGCAAAAATCTCTATTTTAAATTTTAATGAATATTTTTGATTATTATAGTGAAAAGACTATCTGGTCTCTATAAGTATGTTATAATTTCTAGGTAGTTGTAAGGCATAAGTGGCATAATCTAAAATGTTAAGTTACATGGGACGAGTCTCCTGTTGGCGCCTTGTTTACACCTATCATCAGCATCATAATACTTGTAGTTTACTAATTAGTCTCAGTAAACGACAGGACGTTTATTTGGGCAATATTTGCCTAGATGTACAAGCTCCTTTAATAATTTTTACTGAATTTTTAATTGGAAAAAAAAAGTGGTGTTTATTTTTTAGGAATAAAGAAGACACAGAATTTATATTGAGCTAAAGGTCATTTTACTTTTTGCGCAAGATTATATACAAGATTAAAATTCAGGTATAAAAATAAGCGGTTGTCAGTCATATAATAATATTACAGACCAATTCAGCCAACGTTGTAAAACTATTTGTACTATATACTGTATGTTATAACTAATGGTATGTTATCAAGCTTGTCTTTCTAGAATACTTAGTTGTGTAGAATTCTATTTAATTAAAGTCTTTCAAAATTATTTATAACAAGAAAAGTAGAACATTAGAAAAAAGTAATTTATTCTTATTTTATGTTTAATAATAGGGATCACTGAAACGTTAGTTAAAGAAGCGATAAACCAATTCTTTTTTCAATCTTTCTGTGCAATCTGTTCTGTACGATGTTTCTAATAACAAAGAGTAAGAATAGCAATTGACATTTTTCGTTTAAGGATTCTCTTTTAAATTTTATAATAGGCGATCGCCGAGTTTGAAATGAATGTGGCAGGTAGCGAGTACATTAGTGAGTTTTAGGTGAGCAATTAAGAAAATAATTTTTCAAGCTATGCTTTTATCGGTATACGATGGACTCTGTTACGACAAACTAGCAGGAAATAAAATAATTTTGTTAAAATATTTTGGAGAGGACGAATTCATCATCATGTTTTAAAACTGTGACGCGAGCAGTGTACACTAAGTTGTAAACTAAATGTTTGAGAAATGTACCTTTTGCAGGCATCCGGTACAAAGTCGGCTGCAACTAAACTCTATCTATTAGTTAAGAGAAATTAAAATAGCCAATGTAATTAGACAAAGAATAATGCTCGTTGGAGATGTAATTGTCTTTTGAGATTCTAAATTAGCTTTTCAGGGAGATTTACTCTAGAAGTAAGAACAGCCAGAACTTCTTTTTGAATAATGTAAAACATTTAAATGCGTTGTGTACATGAATCGATTTTTTCATCAAATATGAGATGAAAAACAAAGCACTCTTCTCAATTCACAGGTCCACACCAAAGCCGAGAAAATTGGAGACTATTCAAGGGTGAGGTTGACCGAATGAGTA
>NW_025782863.1:0-32550 GCF_021130785.1 Homalodisca vitripennis | reverse complement strand
CGTGACTTTTTAAGATGGATAAGTTTGAAAGCTCCAAATATGACAATACCTTTCATTTCGTACTCTAAATGAAACAAGGGGTCTCGAGTTCGCCTTAGGCCTTTAATCACCGTTCCACTATTGTTCCGATAATGGTCTCTGAAAGAGAGGCTTAGAGTCCCTTTTAGAATATGCAGAGAGGTGCTGATAAACAAGAATAAGCAAAAAGCCACAATGTTTCCCAATCGATTGCCCGATACTGTAGTAACCCTCTGCTTGATATGAAGAAACCTTTTCAAGTTTTTGTGGAAAGTAGTCCTGAGAGAGAGAAATGTCTTGACCGTTGGTGCGAGTTCCAACTCAATAGCGGAATACGCCAGATGGTGCATTTGTATTTTTCCCATAAGCGCAGAAGATGGACATCGTTTAAGTAGAATACATATTAAAGGATACTATCCTATATGAGCCTTGTGATTGAAAAAATGTTTTTCGGATATTTACTATTGTTCAATGATACAATATAGAATATTAGGTATAATTGCTACGTTTTCAGAAATTCAGTATCATCTCTTCCGCGTTGGATATCATAACACATAAATGCGATCTACTTCAGAATAATCTAATATTTACATAGGTTGTGAGTCAGTAATAACAAGAAAAACAATGGGTTTATAAATTCCACGCACAAGGCTCTAAAAATGCAGTTAAATTAATCTAAATAATAGTTTGTAAAAAACCGATCTAAACAATACAGAAGTCACTGAAAGTTAAATTATTGAAAACTTTCAATTACTGGTTATAGAAGGAAATGTTATATACGAAACTTTATAATCAAAAATGTAATAAGGTAATTTAGTAAAAACACTAAAATGTCTCTGTATAGTTTTCTGCACTAATAAAATCTTATTTTTTTTTTGTCTGAGGACTAAAATCACTATATCTCATTCTGTTTCATGCTAAAACAAGTATCATAGGTTTTGAATAAGACATTTGCATAGTATAGAAAGGTACCACAAGAAAGATATAGCAAGTAACTTAAAACTTCTTCTATTACATAATTGGGGAAAAAACAAAAGAGGTGACGGGCTGTGTAATTTATTTAGGACAAATGTTCCCATTTGCCCAGCAAAGAGTCTCATTAGTTCAGCTTCATTTATTATTTATGAAGCAATTTTATATGCATCGCTCTCAAGTAATGAATAGTCTATGAGGAGTATTTTTAAAAAGTTTAGGTAAATTTTGTATTGACTGACAGTTTTTTTATCAAATTAATTAAAGGAAAATTTTTAAACCAAGTAATGCTTGATAAGTGAAACTGTTTTATAAGTAGTATAATAAGTAACTCGAGATTTGCAGGTAACATGAATTTTTTCCCATCGTTCTTCAAAGGAACTTATGTATTACTGCGGGATGTAGGGAAATGCAAGAAAAAACTTTTTTCTTTTAAGTATATATGTTTTTACAACATAACATTTTAATTTTTATAATGTGTTAAATTACTCTAAAAGGTATTGAACTTTTAATTGAGACATTATTTAGATTGTAATGTCTCGACGGTAATTATATGAATAGTACATTATGCAAAATTAAAGAGTGATTGAAATAACCTACGTGAGTTTGAAATGGCACAAACCGGTATTATCATAACATATAAAATAATACTTGTCTTAGCTTCACATGAAAACCTCGCGAGCACATAATATGTAAGAATTAATTGTCACCTAATATATTATAGATTTAACACAAAGATATCCTTTTTAAAATAATAAATGCTGTAGTTATTGAAATTTTAAAATTTAGCTACATTCAGTAAATAATAAGATCTAGTGTACCTTGCACTTTAATCAAGATCTGTTGTTATTTTAATTTAATAATTTTTCTTCAGTACGAGATTTTAAGTTTTTACCAACAACGCTAAGCTGACATTGTTTATTTTATCTTTCAGCTAGGATCTTTGTGCAATGCATCGTTTTATACCCATCTCGAAAATTCGAGAAACTGGTAAGAAGAGAAAAGCTCCAAATATCTAAAATTCTTATTGTGCCATATTACCTATGGACTAAAGATTTTCTGAAAAAAGGATTTTCTGTGCCGTCAAATATAAATTCTGACAAGTTGTAAGTCCTATATACTTAATATTTAAATACTTAAATATTTTCTCAATAAATAAGTACAGTCAATCAGTAGTTCCTTGAAGGATTTCAAATTCTTACTTATGCAATACATTATGTGTACCTATCTATTGCAAGTTTTATTTGCATATATTATAAAAAAAATTACAAATGATGATAAAATAAGAAGTTAAAGAGTAATTTAAATAGTTGGAAATGTTTTCATACGTATCTAAAACAGCTTTTATCAAAGCTTTGAATATTGAAATATTCACGGAAATATTCTTGTTAACGTAATGTGACTGTAATATGAGTGTTTTTTATAACTTTATAACACATATAGGCAGTTTTATTAATATGTAATTGTTATATTTTAATACATTTGCATAATTAAGACCTGAAATCTCTGAAATATTTAGGAGTCATATTTCGATTCAGACGATTCAAATTCTTACATACATATGCATTTAATAATCATGCACATGGCATTGTTAAAAAAATTTAGATAAGTACATTTTACCGCATAGTGTTATTATATACAACACATATTTATAAAAATATATCAACATTGAATTTATTTTCCACACTAATGACATTTTACAGAGATAAAATGATTTATTAAAGGAAAATTATAGAACATTTCAATACATCGTATACCGTTGGAGTGAAATAGAAATCCATCGTTTTAAAAGATGAGTAATATAACTCAATTAATTTTGCGATTTAAAAAGGTCATACAACAAAGCTTCAGCAGCCGCCTAAGAAAAAAATGTTAAATATTCTGGACATTGGCTTCATTGTTGGATATTATTACTGTTGGAACGAATATTACTATTAAAACAAACACGAAGTTTCTTAAACTTTGCTAAATAAACTTTTGACAACTTTTAAACACTTCAGAAGAAAAAACGCAATTCCTTACAGCGTCCTGCAAAATTAATTAGTCAAATATGGGAGGCAATTAGATGTTAAAAAAAAGAAAGTTTGTGGAAAATGAAAGTCTATATTTCTTTACTCACTGCCGAGTATTTCATTTCAGACACAATTTGCTTGAAAATATTGTTTTGATACACCCTATGGCAACTACACTTAAAAATATTTTTCATAGCGATATTCTGTATTCTAAGTAAAAAGATGCCTAATCAAAAACTTCATTGTTATGGTATCCTGTGTTAATCTAGTGCATAGACTGTACAATAAATATATAATAAAATATCGTGTTTGTGCTCTGATATATGTATATATTATACATTATATCAAATTATTTTATAAACACACAAAAACACACATACACACACACACCACACACACACAAAAAAAACCACGCACACACACACACAAACATCTTATAAACATACATACATACGCGCGCGCGCGCGCGCGGCGCGCGCGCGTGTGTGTGTGTGTGTGTGTGTGTGTGTGTGTGTGTGTGTGTGTGTGTGTGTTTATAAGACCCTTACTTTGGTCTACCACCTGCTATGCCCGAAGCTGTTAAAATTCTAGCTATCAAGACAAGTTTCTAAATTAGTTTGAAACCATCATTTAAAGTCATGACAGAAAACATGGTAATGAATTAAGAATCATATATGATTGTCTATTATGTCAATATGATAATGATACTCTTCATAATGACTTTGATAATATAGTACGAACGGTACAGAGTTTCATGACGAAAAAAAACTGAAAAACTTTGAAAATAAACTTTTTAAAATCTGTAAAAAAACCATTAATAATAGCGAGGAAATACCCATTAAATGGAAATGCATCAGTGATACTGGTTCTAATTATGTTGTACTAAACTTATATGACGGAACAAATTATAGTGTTGAACAATCACCTAACACAAATGTAGAAAAGAAGTAGCCAAACAAGATGCCAATAATGCCTTGAATCATGCATTGAAACTATATCTGACTATCAACCTATAAAAGATGAACTTCAAGTTCTTTCAAAAGTTCTCACGTTTTGTCCTAATCCAAAGTTTAATCAAATAATACATTTTTTAATTTGCCATCCAATGTATATAAAAATTTCTATTCAAAAAAATGTATTTATACGAGCTAAGAAGCTATGCAACTGTATAACAGCTTAAGAATTCTTAAATAACATTGAAAATTAAGCAATACTTTTTAACATTTAAATTACCCAGAAAAAATTATAAAAAAATCAAATAAACAATCCACCAAGTAGCTGTAATTATAAAACACCACCAAAGTTTATTAAAAACATTTTCCTGGACTACAAAAAATTAACAATATTATGAAAATTGCCCATAATGTCCTACTTTCCTCTCCAGATACCCAAACTTTAATGGCAAAAGCACCTAGAGTAATATTTCGAAAACCTCAAAATTTGTAAAAAAAACTTGTCCAACCTAAACTACCTAAATTACACCAACCCGTTACTAATGGATGTGAACCGTGTAACAAACCACTTTTGCGGTTCTTGCAAAATTATGAAATAGTCTAGGGAATTCAAAAGTACCGTAATTGGTTTGACATATCCCATCATTGGCAAAGTAAGCTGTGACTGTAAGAATGTAAGTTATCAAATTAGTTGTAAATTCTGTAATAATCAGTACATTGGACAAACATCTAACCATCTTAGAGTCAGAATAACAGGGCACAGATTTGATATTTTTCATAAAGACAAGGAGAAGCCATTGGCCAAAAAAGCTGCTGAGCACAAACAAAGACAAAATTGAAGAGTGTTATCATCTTAAAGGAATTAATAAGGTTTTTCCTTCTCCTGAAGAAAATTTAAATAGATTAAAACTAAAATATCTTGAACAAGCCCATCAGTTACTTCTAAAATATAAATACCCAATTGGTTTAAATTTAAAATAAAATTAACTTTTGCAAATTTATTTCTGCACCATTAATGATATAACAGCTGGTTCTTTGAATGTTTTAGTTGCGTATTTACTTTTTTGGTTACTTTATTCCTATTTGTAGTGTTTCTTGTTGTTCTTTTGATTTTTTGATATTTATATTTTGCTTCCTGAAGATTTAGGTATGAAATATAGAAGCTTTATATCTTTGTTTTTCATTTAAATAAGTAAAATACTATATACCATACTATATTACTATATACCTTGTTTAAAAATAAATAAATAAATAAAAATATAAATGTAATAAACCAAGATGTTTGATTTGTAAAGTGTTTATTCTTCAAATTCTTCAAAATTGACTAGTAGCAAAACACACAAGGTATGTCCTATCATCGGCAACTTGTCTTGTGAATCTAAAAATGTAATTTACCAAATTCAATGTAAAAAACTTCCAGCAGATTATATTAGCTCAACAACAAATACCTTGAGTACAAGAATGACAGGACACCGATTTGATTATAAACACCAAGATTTAAAGAAAACTGTCGTGACTCATGGTATAAATCACAATAAAACTTTTGAAAATACATATTCAGTCAAACCTATTCGGCAAGTACATACAAATTCAAACCAAATTTACCTAAGAACATTAGAACAAGCACACCAATTGGTTTTAAAGAGGAAATTCCACATGGACTCAACATCAGATAACTTAGCCAAAAACGTCTAAATTTGAAATCAACATATGGAACAATTGTTTAGTTCATGTCATCTGTATTTATTATAATTATTATTTATTCACTGATTATTTACTTTCGTTTGTACTGTTTTCTTTTAAATTTTTATATTTTATACAATTTTTCCACCTGAAGACGGTTTTCACCGAAATATAGTGCCAATGTTTTAAAAACACTGTTTTAATTGTACAGTAATATACTAAAAATAATATATATATATATATATATATATATATATATATATATATATATATATATATATTATATATATATATATATATATATATATACAAGGTTAGAGCAATTGACCACTACTTGAAACGTAAAAATGCTTTGCTCAGGTAGTATTTACAATTTGAAGTGTATAACTCATTTCACTCTGTAGATATCCTGCGGGCACGCAGAAAGACAATCACCGTGAAAAATGTTTTTAATGTGTACCTTGTATTTAAGACAAAAGAGATATTGTGTTAGACTGCTGTGTCATTGTAATGATCAGAACTTTATATTTCCATTAGTAAATGACTAAAGCGTCGATTGTCTGAGGCTAATGTTGAAAGTGCCTAACTTTACTGTCCTTTGAATTGTCTATATTTAAGTTAAACAACTTATTACTGATTATTTAAAAACATTTATTGCATTTATGCTTAGTTACCTATAACTAACATATTTGCTATTTTTCCTTACTTTTTATTCCTTAAATTTATCTAACAATAATATTTTAGATACATTATATCCGAGTTCTAAAACTAGTGAGATTATATATAAAACTGCTTCAATATATTATTAAGACGATGAAGCAAATTATTAAACGACCTTAGAGAACATAGTACAATATTTGGTGCACATGCAAAGTCAGATCGACAGGACTTCCCTTTTAATGTTAAAATATTAAAATCCATTAAACACTAAGAGGAAATAGTAAGCCAATTTTCAAGTCTCTAGGATATTTTATTGTACGACCTTATTGAACCATTTACAGCAGTATATTATTTAAAATATATTTAACCATTTCAGTATTGATAGTTGTATATTGCTTTTGGACACTTATTTACAATGGTTTAATTTGTTGGTTAGTTATTTAATGGTTTAACGCGTCTTGATAAAATAAAGAGGAGAATATTTAAGAAAAATGAATTAATACGATATTTAGTATTTATTGTTCTTATTATAAGAAACAATCTCTTAAACTGAAGCATTTCATCCAAAAATTAATTTAATTTATTCCTTAAATGTATTTACAATGAATATAAAATATAAATAAACTAAGGAAGGTCTTGGTCACTTTTAGTCATATGATGTTTAAACATTTTTTAAAGTTGTTATTACAATACATGGCTCTCAAAAGCCGTTGTGTATACAACTCAAAATATCTGGAACAATACAACCCTGGAAGTTCTTGTCTCTACTTCCAGGTTTTAAACGATCACCAACACATTATAAGAAATATAATTTTTTGAAAGGTCCTGCATCCAGAACCGCTTATGTGTTCATAAACGTAGTCTATTCTTGATCTCTATATATGGAAAAACTGATTTTTGATATCTGTACCCTGAACAGGTGTATCCTTTACCCCTAAGCCTCTGGTATATTAACTAGAAGGGAAAATTTGTTTGCTTTACGATGGCTATTTTTTGAAACTATATTGAACCTACCGAATTCCGGAAGTTGTGGAGTTAAATATAAATTTAAAAAAGTAATACCTAATCAAATTGATTTAGATATTTACGCCATTGCAAGATTTTTAATCGTCAAGAAACATCAATCGTTTAGTAGGTCGAGGCCTTTAGTGCTTTAAGCTCAGTTTTAAGGTACTCCCGGACTCATAATAATAATAATCTCTTTATTGCATTTTAAAAACAATTTAACATTGTATCGCAATCGTCATAAAAAAAAATAAATAGTCCCAACTATACCTTCATACACATTCACACTTACAATTCATACATTCGCTCAGGCACATTTAAACTGACTCCAGATCTAAAGCAAACATATACATACCGACTCCAGATCCAGAGCAAACACATACAAACTGATTATTTAAATACTGTGCAAATTTAGACCTCCCAGCGGCTCATCATGAATTCATCGACAGAATAAAACGCTTTTGACACCAAAAAGGCATTTGAGACGAGTTTTTAATTGATTTTGATTGATGGAATTTTTTATACTCTCAGGGAGCTTGTTGATGAGTCTGGACACCAACTTGTTGCGGGAGGTGTTGTGATAACGTCAATCTGTATTGACTAGTTCGAAAATTGTCCCTGCCTCTTGTCCCATATTGGTGAACGTCACCGCCACGAACCAAATCACACTTTGATTTGCAGTACGTGATCACCTCAAGAATGTAGAGGCAGGGCAAAGTCAGCAACCCCAGCTCCCTGAAAGATTCCCTACACGACTCTCTATAATTCAGCTTTGCAATGATTCTGATTGCTTTTTTTGGAGCTTGAAAACTCTTTCCATTTTGTTTCTGGCACAACCTCCCCAGAGTCTCACTCCATACGCAAAGTGTGGGTGGATTAAGCCGAAATAGGCCATTTTTAAAACTCTGAGGGAACAAAAACTTTGCTAAATGACGCAAGGCATATATGCCTGAGGCTACTCTAGCACATACATTGTCCACATGATCAGCCCAGGTCAGTCCTCTATCTAGGAACATTCCCAAAAACTTTGTGGAATCAGTTTCCTCTAAACGAACATCATCCACAAAACACAGCAGGGTGCGCTGTGTGATCATTTTGTCGAAGGCTAAAATGTATGACATTTGTTTTTAGACTGATATGTTTTCAGGTTTATTTCAACAAAATACTGAATGCATGCATTCAATTCTATGACAGAATTGATTTCTAGATCTTGGGTTGATTTGTTTTTGAGACAGAGAGTAGTGTCGTCAGCATACTGAACCAGCGTTCCATGCTGGATCACTGATTTCAATCTACAGACGTAAACTAGAAACAAGAGAGGCCCAAGGATGGAGGACACCGTGGGTCATTTTAATTTTGTTTGAAACAACGTTCGAGATCTCCACGCACTGGTCTCGATCCTTGAGGTAAGAAGCGAGCCACAAGTGCGAGAGCCCCCGCACGCCGCATTTCTCCAACTGGTGCAACAGTGTCTCATGATGCACACAGTCAAAAGCTTTGGATAGGTCGAGGAATATGCTAAGCACATGTTCTCGTCCTTCCATTCCATCGACAACATTGTCCAGGAGGTTGTTCACAGCATCCACTGTAGATCTGTTTTTCCTAAATCCAAATTGTTCTGGATTCAGAATTTTGTTATTTTCTAAAAAGCTTTGCAAGTCTTTCATAAAAAAATCTTTTCAAAAATTTTGCTAAACACAGGCAGAATTGAGATTGGGCGATAGTTGCTTGCAAGGCAAGGATCGTCCTTTTTTAAGATCGGGATGACTTTGGCCGTCTTCAGGAGAGACGGAAAAGTTCCCTTTTCCAAAGAAAAGTTTATCAGTTTTGTGAGTGGTCTCACTATGTGCCTGAAGGAACGTTTGAGAAGCCCCACTGACATCCCGCTGGCATCACACGTTTTTTTTGAGTTCAGCCCTTGTATCACACGTGCTACCTCCCCCTCACAAACAGGAGCCAAAGCCATGGATGCAACTGGTTCAACAGCATCTCCCCCGCCGAACCGAGGGTCAGTGAACGCCGAGTTCACTGTAGCAACGGAAGAGAAGTACTTATTGAATTCGTCTGCTACTTGAGCTTGATTTTCAACAATTTTGTCTTCAATTCTGATTGCAATTTCTTTGGTGTTTTTTGCTTCAAATTTGTATCTCGAGATAAGTCGTTTATGATTTTCCAAGCAGTTTTTGAGAAGTTTTCGCAGTTACCCAAGGCTCTATTTACATCATACGCTTTAGCTGCTCGTATAAATTTTTTATAGATCCTTCGGTAATTTCTGAAAAAAGTTTTGAAATTTTCGTTTTGGGTTCCAATGAAAATTTTGTGAAACAATTTTAGCTTCTCTCGAGACACAAGAATTCCCTTAGTCACCCACGTACCTTTTTGTGGTTTTGCGATTGACTTTGGTCCTCCTGAACGGACAAGCAACATCCAGGTAATAGTTGAAACCATCAATAAATGCTGCATTACATGTCATCGACATTACCAAACTTGTCTAAAAACTGCCAAGGCTCGACTTCCAAAATCTCATTCAAGTGGTGAATATTTTGGGGCCGAATTGTCCTGGCAACTTTAAAATTTAGAATTTTGACTTTCCAGTTTGCACCCATGAACCACGGCCTCCTGCGCAAAGTGGTCAGAGATTGCAGTGTTCAAAACAGAGACTGTTCAGGTCAGGAATGTTGGTGACAACATTGTCGATGGCAGTACTCGTTGTAGCGGTCACTCGTGTCGGTGAATTCACGGACCAAGAGGCCTTTAGTGCTTTAAGCTCAGTTTTAAGGTACTCCCGGACTCACGCAGCTACCAGTCACTAGAAACTTCAGACATGGAAGCGTCCTACATTTTAAATCTCCAATATTTTGAAGATCGTTCCTCTCAAATACTTATACCTGCTGGCATCCTTTGAATTAGAAACTCTTCAGGCACTCGCCCTGCTTCGGAATGAAGAATTAAGAAAATTATATCTAGATTCAGAATAATCTGTAAAATAAAGTCTTTCAGTTACAGCCCTCTAAATAGCCTCTTCCTCTTTAGAAGTATATACTCTCTTAGATATTCAAACTTCTATGGGCTTCTAGCCTCTAATTGTTTCAAGCATAACCAAGGTTGCAGCCTGTGGATGTTACGGAATTTTTCAACTAATTTGGACTCTTAATATCTCAAATTAAGGAGACACTGAATGCTCATAACTCTGGAAAATTCCTATAACTGAACTTTTCATACTCAATGGAGATTTCTGGGATCTGAAACATGTTGGACCCCGGGAAGGTTCTAATATTTGATGATTTACTTACAAATAATTGAAACCCTATAAAATTTATGACAAAATGATACATGAACCTCTGAGATATGATGCCTTTCAGAGCACGTCCTAGGGAGTTGTAGGCTTCTGAGAGCTAATTTTCAAAAAATATTTGGTGGAGTAATAAGTTGGGACAAACCAACCACATTTATTATTATTCGTTAAGTTTAAAGTTAATGTTCATATAATGATCTTGACTTTACAGTAGAATCTTATATGGGGTGATATGAGATGGTTGCAAATTTAACGAGACAATAACCCGAAATGTTTCTTTACTCTGCATTGAATATTAATGCTATATTCTATTCTTCCACGTTTCGTAAAGTACATGAATAAAAATTTGTTTAGTACAGAATTTGCTGACACTAAAAACAGATTCTTATTTACCTTACTGCTCTTACTACTTATATCCTTTATTTAATAACATTACCATTTACAAAATCTTTAGTATCCCTGATCTGGAAAAACGCCGTAGTTCCCAAGTCCATCTAGACTTTACATCTTCGTCGAGAATATGAACTCACTAAAATATATTATGTTGTTAATGCAGGTATTCGACCAAGATAACATCGTTACTAAATAAAAGATTTAAAATAACACCAACCCAACGCAAGAAAACAGAGTTACTTCATAAATAATATATAATAATACTTAATAAAAAAATAAACCAGAATAATATAATATATACAATACACTAAACCTAATAATTGCTCTTAATTAATTCCCCTTCACAATCTGAAAAAACCTGTAAATAGTTTACAAAATATTTGTAAATTTTATATAGGATTCACAAACTGTAAACTAATTGCCTAGAGAGATTTAATGATAAAACAACTTAACGAGGATATAAATAGCCATATACAACCATCCAGTCATTTACACAATTTAAGATATATCCTCAGTATTTGACAAAAATAATGGTGGGAGCTTTGTAATAATGGAGCTTTGAAAATTAAGCAATCTAAATAATCTTATTTACGCTCATTAGTGAACTTTCTCTTAGTATAGTGTCAAGGAGATAACCTCACTCACTTGAAGGAACACTCCACAGCCAAGTTCCCAACATGTGTGTGCCCCCTGAGGTATTCTATGATACTGTCACAACTTGAACATACTGTTGTCTCTAAGGTCTTACATTGTTTATCCTGTATTTCCCACTATATCCTTGTTTCTACTGTATTTACAAGAAAATTCAAACATTCTGATTGGTATATCTTATAAATAAAAATTAAATTGCTAAATTTGTAACTAAGAGTTAATCTCTCAAGCGGCTGGACCATTCATTTTCAAAGTATTGTTTAATTCACGAGTAAGGTTTATATGGAGAGAAAAGTTAAAGCAGATTTTGCAAATATTATAAAATTTTTGAAACACTTTGTAGATTTAAATGAAATTATGTGTATAACACAATATGAATAAAACCTTTAACACTTTTTAAACTTTTATTTTTCTTACGATGTACATTTCGAAATCTGTGATTTCATCTTCAGGTACAAAATAAGGTTAAGTTGATTATAAAAATAAATAATTAAAACCAATTTGTCATGTGTTTTTTTTACTACCTTGGTGGCTAAATTTGTTGTATTTAATTTTATGTGAGATCAATGTATATTTTTTTAAATGTCTATCGAGTAATAAGTTTTTCGTTAGAAAATATTTGGCATTTAATAATATATTATGATTAATTTTGGCCCTTTTGTAAATTTCAAAATGTTCTAAAGTAGATAATAAGCGAATTTTTTGATTGTGCGTAAAATTTCAAGATTGTTTTCGATGTTAGTGTATGTATGGCCGGTGTTATTTAAATGGTCTGCATATTTTGAATTTGATGATGTTTTCAATGCCTTTATGTGTTCATTAAATCTAATTTTGAAGGATCGGCCGGTTTGTCCAATATAGCGGGATTGGATATTTACACAAAAGCAAAAAAGTCGCTTATTATCTACTTTAGAACATTTTGAAATTTACAAAAGTGCCAAAATTAATAATAATATATTATTAAATGACAAAGATTTTCTAACAAAAAATGTATTATTCGATAGACTTTTAAACAATATACATTGATCTCACATAAAATTAAATACAACAAATTTAGCCCCGAAGGTAGTTAAAAAAAAACACATGACAAATTGGTTTTAATTATATATTTTTATAATTAACTTAACCTTATTTTGTACCTGAAGATGAAATCACACATTTCGAAATGTACATCGTGAGAAAAATAAAAGTTTAAAAAGTGTTAAAGGTTTATTCATATTGTGTTATACATATTTATAAAACACTTTTCGAGGCTACATCACTAACATAAATGAAATTGAACCGGTTTTGACTCTCAATTATATTTAGCGAAAGAAGCAAAAAGGTTTTTATATATTGAAATAAAAAAAATATTCGGTGTTCAGTCAGTAGTGAAATCTAAGTTTGAAGAATAATATTACTATATAATCTTTACAGATTATTGATCCTGTAGTGAAGTTAAACCATATAAAGTATTAAAATGTTATAAATGCTATATAAATGCTGATGTAATATGCACCTTGGGGAGAAAGAAAGATTTATGAGTAACTAAGCCATGGCATTACTTAGACGGAATATAAAATTTGCGAATAAGCACTCTAAGATTTTTCTTTGATAAAAAAGCCGTACCCTTACGTCAATCCATTCTAAATGTGCGTTTATACTTTATTTGTTATGACAACAAGGCAAAATCAACTTATGGCACTAGAGGTTTCTTAGGCCGCACATTGATTACAAGGGCAGAGGTAAACGTTTACTAAAGTAGATATTTGAAACCCATTAATTTTTTATTCTAGTACCTAGGCAACAAGCCAAACTGTAGAACCGTAAATAAACAAGATCTGAAGTGAGTTTAAACAGTTGGAATTGACTTTTAAGCCCCCTTTTGGTGATAAAAAAGCCGTAGGCTTAAGTTTGTCAATCATACTTATACCTAAATATACATTCTTTACCTGAAAACATTAAAAAGTTTAGTTATAAGACTGGAAATATCTTGAACCAGAAATCAACTACAAGGCCGAAAGTAGACTATTGTTGACGGAATTAGGTTTCCGAGATATGTATATGTATATATTTTCTTCGAGGCATAAGGGCATGCAAACTTAACTGTTGATTTTTTTCATGGATGGTTCAATAAATAATGAATATTAGTGGAAAATGGTCTTCTTTGTCTTGACCTTGTCGGTTTTTAGAAAAAATGTAAATTTATCGTGGCGTATTAGTATCCTTCTAAATCAGATGGTTTACTAATTTAATAACTGATTTTTATTGCAAGGGTTGTAAATTGTTTTTGAATAATTTCGTACTTATATTAACATGACTCGCATTTGGCTCACTGATGGCTACGCCCCAGTCCTCTTATCTAATGTTTACCAAATTCAGAGGTAAGTGAATATAGATGAAAAGTTAAATTCCGAGATAAGGATTTTCAAAGAGTTTTTAACTAGATCATTGGGTTTAATTATTTTCTGGATCGAAACAAAGTTAAGACTTTATAAGCATTTTGTAGCTTAACCGTTGCAGTTAAGGAAAAAAGTGACTGGACCTTTTTCACAGACAACTGTTTCGTTTTTGCCATTAGATTTGCTACATGAATTCTTGTTTAGGCTGAATTCTATTAGTAGTTAACGAAATTTATAACCGATCTAAAAATTCTAATGACGGATTTGGAGACTTCTGATTTGCCCAGTGCATGTTTGGTATGAAAGGCTGTACTAGTCAGTGATTATAAATTAAAAAAAAAAGTTTAAAAAGTATTATATGCTCTCAGAACTTTCTGGCAATTTCACAGTCCAAAGTACAATGGCAAGGATTTCAATCTAAGAAATAAGTTATACTATGTACCATACTAAAGAGTACTAAATCTAAGTTAGCAATATTTATCAGGTCCATAAACTGTTAAGGTTGTTTAGTTCACTTATAATCTGTGCAAACGGAGAGGATCCCGGGGAATATTCCGGGAGTTGAAAGAACAGAGGTCTCTTTCTTCGTGAAAGTTGTGTCTGTGCTGTGACAATAAATAGACAGTAATCCTTATAAATAATATAGATTAATTAGGGTGTTTGATTTACGTAAGAGATAATCTGTCCGTACTGTAAAGGTTAAGGTGTTAAAAGAATAAAGGGTTCTTTTCTAGAGGGAATTTGTCTGTTATGAGAATAAGTAACCTAAGTGTAACAGGTATTTCGGAAGAACTTGTTCATCAAGGTGCTGTTTATGAGATATTGAATTTAAAGGGGGAGAGGGTCAAGCCTTTAACACAGAAATTATTGCACCGTACGTTGTATTAAGAGAGAGGTTAAGTTATGAAGATGAAAGGTGTTCATGAACATTTACTAAAAGGGATTTGACAATAAACCACTATTACGTGAAATGGATTAAATAACACTCTGTCAATGAGTACTATCAATGATTCACTAACGCTCAGGCCAAATCAAATAATAATACATATTCCTCATCTGAACTATATCTTTTCAAAGTAGTTCTGCAAAATGCCAAGTCCACAGCTCATTGCGTTCTTAAATATCATATGTAAAACATATAGACCGACAATTACTACCGGATATTTAAACCGCCATTACAATAAAACGTAGAAAAGCCAATCATTTACGTAGTAATAAAAACTCAATTCTGAACTGGTTTGAATCGTATAAATTTTAATAGCAGCAAACTGTCGCAACTACCAAAATTGCTGTTAGAAATATTTAGTCTTTGAAAGTGTTTTTCAGGCTTATGGAAGGAGATACGACGAAATAAATTGTAACAAAACAAATCTCATTGTAGGAAAACTATACTTTTAACCGTCGTAATAGAGAAAATCTCTGGAAGTTTTCGTTAGTAGAACACTTGATTTTTCTGAATATCTTGTAGTATTTTAAACCACATTTGTATTGCTAAATGAATCCAATTATCTTTTCATCACAGATGTATTACTGTGATATGATGATTAGATAATCCTATAATCCTTTAAAATTATATCCCTCTTTATTAAAGGTTGTTTCCAATGAAACATCAACAGATGATCGAAGGAAGATTGGTCATAACACGTATTCAGGCTAAATAAGCACAACCCGCCTCTTTATATTTTGTTGTTAGCTTTTATTAACTCTGTCACGTTGCTGATATTTAACTGTCTTCTCTGTTAATAAAGCTATATGAATGTATTCGAAGTAAATGTGTTGAACTATTGTAATAAATAAATTTCAGTATTAAACATCAAAATACCTTTTTTTACCAATTTGTTTTGTATCTTATCAATAGAATCCTCGTATGTGTCAGGAGGAAATAACAAGGTTGGGATGCACTATGTAGCACATACATCACGACCAGACAGATATGGTACACTGACTAGCATAAAAAGCAGCCAACCGCCGTGGCATGTAGGGTTTTGTATTACTGCTACAATATTTCACCCTCAATGGATAAAAGCAATTATTTTACGTAGAGTTATGATTTAAATATCAAAGGACTTTACCTCAGTTTATCTTGGTGTATAATATGAATAATTTTAGGCTGAACAAGATATATTGCACATGGTAGTTTTATTACTATCTAACATCTAATTTTGTAAAAATAGCATACTGATAAATAAAATAATGTAGTAAGATTTAACGGGGAGACCGAACGCGGAAATTTGGTTGATGAGTTCAATTCAACCTAGATGTACAAGAATCCTCGTAAAGTATTTTTACAAACTGAAACGCAGAATGAGCATCCGTATACCTGTATACAAACGGAATGTAGCACAATGATAAGTTCCAAACTGAATCAGTTGAATGAGTTGGCTAGGCTTAGATGTGAACTGAAATCTGAGGCCACTTGTGTGTCATGTCATGTGCACCGTCTCCAGTAAAAATGCGGGGTATGACTGAATGCACCCAGGGAAGTACGTAACACGCAATTTTGGCACATAAAAAGGGAGGATCGAATAGCAAATGTTCACCAGAGACTCGTTTCTGGCTTTTAAGTAGTGATGGGTTATGAGTTCTAGAGAATCCCAAAGTCGATTTTGCACCTTAGATGGTTACAAGAAAGAAACGATGGGGCCAAGGAATGAAGTACTGCTATACAACGTCTTTGTAGTAACCTACTTGATCGTGTTGAGTGAAGGAGAGGAAGAATAACTATACTTTTTTGTTTAAGAAAATTTACAAAACCACGCTCTTTTATCTGTCGTAAGCTGGAAAGAAGTCATTGAAAACATTCATATATTTATCGATAAACGATATATGAATCTAGATATAACAACACTATACGGAACAGATGTAGACGTGGCCCCTTTCTATGGGTAATGCTTACAAGGAAAAAAATACAAGAATAATTTGATATCAATTTAACAGTGTTCTAGAATTATTTCCAATGATCTTGATACATTAAGCATGTATACACGTTTAAATTAAACTTAAATTTAATATCTATACAATATTTATGCAAATTCAAAATGTTTTCATAATCGGAAAGAAATTGGGTTGAAAATGAATTTAATACTTACATCAAGATATGCTAAATACGCCGTTAATTAATTATTATGAAATAAACTGTATAAACGAAAGAGTAAGATATTATTTGATAACATTAAATTATATGAACAACTTAAAATATAAAATTGGTTTTAATAGTTGCATCATTATATCAAGGATTTTACTTGCTTAAAAATGACACGTATATTTTAAAATAGAATGTAATTGAAACGTTAGTTGAATGTTTTTATGTACAATTATGAAATAATAAGATTTTAAAAGTTAGTAAAGAAAATGCCAATATTTTATGACGCAACCTTATTACAAAACTTAATGAGATTTAAACTTTAATAAGCCTGCACGAATAACTTTGGCTCAGCTGAGAACTCATCAGGCCAGAGATTCAGTGCAAAAGTTTTCCTACAAAAATGCTAAATATTAACAAAGCGCTGCGGCAACCAACAACATTCTCCGCACAGAGACCGATCCGCCTCACTGAATGATACAAGAAGACAGTACATCTGCTTCACATCCGGTTTTCATATCCCGTGACTATAACAAAAATGTATATATATATATATGAAGAAAATTAATGAGATCAATATTAATATAAGATAAATAATTCGTCCTTTGTTTTAATGTTTAGAGATTTCTTACACAAAAATTACGAAAGCTATTTTCAAATATAATATTATAAGCTTATAAGAAGTAAACATCGATGTAAAATTTCACACACAGTTTACAATTAAAATTTTAGGAAATAAAACAATTCCAAGTTATTACTTGTATATGTCACTATGTAAACATTCATATGCATTAAGATTATTTTACTATATCAAAGTTTATTTGCTTGACAATTTACAATTCACATTTGAATTAAATCTGTATTATACTGCTAAGAACATATGTTAATTAAAATAATTTAACTTGAAATTTTTCACTTGTTCTCATATAAAACACAAATTAAATTGTAACTTTCTCTCTTTGGTCAAATCTGTAGACTGTATAAATGTTTAATTAAAAATTTTTTTATAATTTTACAAAATTATATAAAAAATCAGTAAAATTCTACTACTTATAAAATCTGTTTTAAGACTGTCGATATTAGAAATATTTGGTATTATCTTTAACATAAACGTAATACATATTCTATAATATCAAATAAACCTTTATTATGCATTATATACAGCCGATAAATCTTGATCAGCATGTAGGTCCAATCAATCTTGATCATATTAGACCATTAAATAATGACAGGTTTTGTTTGATTCATGACCAAAATCAAATTATACAGTATTAAAATACCAAACAACATATTATGATATTGTATTTATTACAATTATAATTAATAAACACGTTACAATGTTCTTCTTAGAATATCGTACATTTAAATAGCGTTGTGCTCAAAGAGTTTTTATGATATTTGTATTTTATTAACTATCTTCATTTCTAAGTAGTTAAGATTTTAATACTCCATTAGATCAAGTACCAATTAATTATTTTAATTTTAATAAGTATGATATTTATAGCAATTATTGAAACGTAACTCAATTCATAGAAATACAGCATGGACATAATCTGGAATAGCAGGACTTTTGAATAAATTAAAAACTTCTTTTTATTTTATTTACAGCACTAAATTCATATGAGTTTACATAACACAAATTATTAGATTAGATTAAATTAGGTTCATTATTAAATTCTATAATAAAATATAGTCATATATTATAGACTTATTATATAATTACATTTGCATATTTTTGATATGATCGTTATACTTTAGGATAGACTTTAAAAAAATGTAAAATATTCCAGGAGAGAATGGAAAAAGAAGTTGCAATTCTTTACAGCTTCCTGCAAACTAATTAGTAAAAGCTGGAAGGCAATTAGACTTTATAAATGGAAGTTTGCGAGAAATTAAGTCTCTCTTGTACTTCTTTATTCTGTGACGAGCATTTAATTTCAGCCACATTTTGATTTCAACTATATAATGAACAAACTTAATAAAGCATATTTGCTCCTATTGTTTAGGGTATCAAACAATAGCATACGTAAAAAACCCTACATAAATATGGATAGAAATTGATGAATCTAATTTATACAGTTTACCAGGATACACTATATCTTGAAATCACCATGATTATTATGCTGCAAGAGGGATCGTAGTGTATGCCGATGAAAATATTAAAACTAATAGGGTGGACCGTATGATGGTATCAGCAGAATACATGGTTGTAGATATTAAATTAAGTAGCTATCAATTCACAATAGCAACCTTATATAGGACTTCAGGCATTTACAATAAAAAGGTTTCGCGAAGAATGGGAGGAACAACTAATTGTATTAAATGGGAATACAATTTATTTAGGTTTCATAAACATATACATTTTGAAGAAATACACAAACAGGAAATTATTTTTAAAATAGTAATAATTTTCGAAGCTCTTCAGTGATCTAAGTCTGCCTACATGAGTAAATAATTTTTTTTAATTGTGTAAAAATAACTTTTTTCTTATATTTAAATACGTCCATTTTTTACGAATTATAATATTCTGGAATGTCTGAACATGTTTTGCTGTTTATAAGTATAATTTTGGAAATAGCAAAACATATTTATTTGATGAAACGCCTATTGATGTATAAACAACAATAAATTATCAAGAAGTTAAATATTTATAGGAAAGATTGGATTGGAGGAATATTTTTTCATGCCGAAACGTAAAAAAAACGTATATGAAATGCTGTAGAAAATTCTAAATAGTGCTTTTTTAATGCTATGAGTTTAGTACTGAGAATAACACTAATTTAATAAACTTAAAAATTCCATATTAAAAAGTTTTTGAAATAATAATATTATTTTAAAGATAATTAACTTAAAAATTAAACTGTACACAATTAAACTTTCAAGACCGTATGATAATATCTAAAAAAATACGTTAATACGTTGAAAAACCTGAGTAACCCAATTGTTATAAGTAAACGGAATTATTACAGTAATTAATGAAAGGCCGAAAGGAAATCCCAGAAGCAGTGGAAAAATTATAAATAGTCTCACAGTGGGTAAGAATGAAACCATGATTTTAATTTTAGTTTTAGGCAACGGAAATATACAACGGAAAGTCTCTATAAAAAAAATAAAAAAAACAATTACATTATTGACGTTCACAAATAGCTGATCACTACAGTGGACCGCCAGTGAGTAGTGGTTGGGGAATCCTACTTTTTCCCTTGTTTTCATAAACGGTCATTTAGACAAACGGTTTGGAGAAAGGGTATCAGCTTTACCGATGATGTAGCTTTTGTATTTGCCAACGAAGGTGTACGACAGTTGCAGAGTGATATGGGAAATCCACTATATAACATATTGAGACAATAGAATTTCGATTATAATAGTTTAAATCAATTAAGAAATTTAAATTTATTTCGTTTAGTTTGCATTCAAATTGCCACTGTGAAGTTATAAATATATTAAATAGTTTTAGATATTTTCGGGTGACAGTTGATTACAAATCTTCATGGAAAGGCATGTTGAAGTGTTATAAAATCGTTATTGTCTCAGAACGCATCAGAACGTTAATAAGACAAATTTGCGATATGAATGTGCTTCAAAGTCATTACTATGCGCTAATCAACTCAAAATTGTAGTTCGGTTTTCGTTGTGGGGGAGAGATTTTCAAGAAAATAATATAAAAATTATAGTTATACAAGACCATTCAATCAGAATCTTACATTAAAAAGTATAAGAGTGAAATCTTATCTATTGTATGTGCCATTAAGGAACCTTGACATTTCTGAAGTACTACACATTATTTTCATAAGAAGTGGTAGTAACGAAACAAAACAATTACGCCATCGATATATCACACGCATAAACCTCATAACCCTATAAAAAAAGCCTAAAATCCTAAAGAGCATATTAAAGTCTTTTGTTTCAATTGGGCATAAAGTATATATTGAAATTCCTGAGTTGGTCAGAAAAAGTAAAAGTGTTTAAATTTATAAAAGATTTATCGGAAAATCGGTTATAAAAACAGAAAGCATAGTATATAGTATAAATGACACATATTTTCAAAAAAGGATAGTAATGAGTTTAAATAATTATGAGGAAAACAATTAACATATTTACAATACCCTAAATTTTCACTTTGAGACAGCACTGCACAATTCACTTATGTTTTAATTGTACATAGCAGATCTCTAAACGTAGTGTTACTGATTGTTTGTACCACTGTACCAAGGTAAATGTCAGAAAAAAATCTTCTTTCCTACACGAAAATAAATTTCGTCTTTTTTTCAAACTGGTAGAAAAGACACACAGAACGTTGAAGGGTCGCTGATTGCTAACACAATATCATCACAGGCCACCACGAGCACCTAAGTTTAGCTAACCGTGTTACTGACAAACTTCCAGCCAAACCTTCCCATGCTCGTGAAAATTAGTTTGTTCAACATTACCGCAAACTCGGGACAACTCGTGACCCTTGCCTTACGTGACGTAACGTCGACCTCACGTTCTGTCTCTTCTTATCTCTCGGTAAAACCGGATGTCGATGAAACTTACCTTCAACGCACAATAAAAATCAACTGAGGATATTTTAAATATCAGTTTATATCATTATTCCTGTCTCATGAAAAATCTTCACATAATACTGATATTTTATATATATATATATATATATATATATATATATATATATAATATATATATTAACAACTCTAACGTAATATTCACTCTCTGTAAACACATTTATTTCTCTTTTTGATATTATGTAATGTTGAATTGTTTTTGAAAAGTGTCTCTTTTCTTTCTCATTTAGTTGACACATAAATATTTGCCATTCTATTTCATACAGAGGATCTCATGATACAATAGTTTAAAATACAATTTAAACTGGATTTCACAGTATATATTACATTTAGAAATATAATATACTGTGTGAATCGTGGTGTCTCAATTATTGTTGACGTAAGATATGGGCTAACTTAGAGCCCTGTCGAAACTTAGCAATTTTGCCCATTTTAAAAAACACGACGCTTAATTAATGAACTTCGATAAACTAACACTGAAGTCCAGTCAGAGAGGTCATAGAGTAAATCACACTGTGGTGTCTCGAGAACAATCACATCCTGAATTCTTATAAAATATTAATTTTGGCGTTAAATAAACCCTTTTTTAATTTTAATCATCTCATTGTTTTACACTAGAAATAAATAGATTTCCTAACGCTTCCGTTCTATTGTTTTCTATAGAGTTTATAACGTAATATTAAACCAGATGGACTTTTTTATGATTCATTACCTCTGTTGGAGTAAAGATGAATTAGGAGTATTGAAGCCTTATTCAGAGCCAATTTTTGCAAATAATCCTTTAAAGTATAAATCTTTAATATAAGTAGGGGTCTTGTGTATTTTTACGACCTAACTTTCTATTTTCATTAATATCTTAATCTATTCTTTGTTTGAAGATTATTTTTGACGATGGAAGGATTGTGAAGGGAACAGGATTTTTCCGGACATTTGCCATCGTTCAGTGAAACAAGAAATCAGTAAAACTACGTTTCGAGATCTGCAATCTGATCTCTTCTTCAGAGATCTGATAAAACGGATCAGATATTTGTAATAAACCAATGCGGAGTTACAATATGGTTTTAAGATGTTCATCTCGCATGAACCAATAATAACGAAAGAGCCCAATTCTGTCCCCCTTCCCTTTTATTTCCGCCATCTTGTTTTAGCCAGCCGTGACGATTACCATTGGCTGGTCCCTCCGGTCAGTCGTAGGTGGTTGGTAGACGAGTGAAGACGTATTGTGACCTGTATTCCGTAGTTAAGTTTTAATGATTAGTGTTTTGTGTAGTTTTTTTATTAAGTGCATGTTAATAGAGTTAGTAAAGTTGACAAACAACATGTAGGTTGTGATTCCTGACTTAGGCGTGCCACAACGCTTTGGTAAGATTTGTTTATTTTAACCTAGTTTGTAATTATGTATTAGGTTAGTTATTTACCTGAAGAAGAGATCAGATTGCAGATGTCGAAACGTAGTGTTACTGATTTCTTGTTTCACTGAACGATGGCAAATGTCCGGAAAAATCATGTTTCCTTCATCTTAATCTACCTCTAACAAATTAATTGAGATATGAAATCGCGAGCTTTATTTAAACAAAAGTCCTTTAATCAAAGATATATACATACAAGAAATTTAAATGAGTTATATAAATATAATACATTAAGTATTGAATGGATTTCCAGATTTTTGGAAGCAAACATTAAACAAAATAAAACAAATGATTGGTAGTGAATTGGAAGGAAATTAAAAATTTAAAGCTTTTTAATTTCATGTCTGTAATAGTATGCTCAGTTTGGTGTACTATCAGTTGTGTTATGGTCATAGTTTAACATACTTTACCTGATTCCTTTATTTCTCTATTAGCACTTTTTAACAATATCTACACTCTGTGATATGATTTACCATTAGTAATTTATTAAATATCCTAACATGGGTTTTTAATGCGATTTCCTTGGATTGCCATAAATACGTTCTTACCAATCTTCCAGATATTGTTGCACCAAAAGATTTATACTCGTATTTCAATACATAAATATTTATTATTCAGTAGGATAATTAAAAAAAATATTATTATTTAAAAATAATTTTATATTGACTCAATATTTTTTTATTTTAAAAATACTAGAGAAAAGCATGCTATGATTTAAATATACAGGTATGAATGTTATTTATATAACAGTAACGAAATTTTATCAGATTATAAGACGCTGGCCCAAGAATGTGTTTTGCATTCTCAAAATAACTCCATAAAGGAGATACAATGCACAGCAGCTGATTTATGACGTCACAAATCATAAGATCCAACCCTCCCATTGCCGGCGACCGCCCCTCCAACATAACACGCACTGGCAACTTACACCCTATCGAGCGACCCGCCTGACCCAGTGCTGTTTTTACTACCTCAGTAAGAACTCACCCTCGGTTTTTTTACTCTGTTTATTTTATTCTTACATTAATTTTGCTTAAAAATTACCTATTTAAAGTCCACAAATTATCATTATACTATGGAAATACCCAAAGAGGTAGTATTGCGTTACGATGATTTCAACATGCTATATATGTTGAGAATGATTTTCTTACGGTGCATGCCATTAAGATGCATTAATTTTATTTCATTAATGTATGATATTATCTGTTTTACGTGTAAAAAGCTCGAAACTTGCAACTTATTATTCATCAATTAACATCTACGAAAATCATCTGTTGCCGGAATCAGTAGGATGATAGTAAATATATTTTGATAATAAAAAAACAAGTTTTTAGTGTCAGCAGTAACTTTAGTAAATCAAATGGCTAGATACATTTCTCATTAAGAGTGGAATTTCAAAACATTCTAAAGTATGATTTGTAAATCTTGAAATCAGGTCAGAACAAAATGCGTGAATATGAGAGCCATATTGGGAGTATAAAAAAGATGACAGAAGGAAATTACATAATTTATTAATAATTTCTAAAAGTTCTATAATGTAAGGCGACCCGTAGCTTTCTAGAATGATAAAAATTAAAGAATAAATACAAAAATTATAACATTAAGGACATTAATATCTTCGCAATATATGTAATATATATGGAGTCTCTCTCTCTCTCTCTCTTCTCTCTCTCTCTCTCTCTCTCTCTCTCTCTCTCTCGCTCAGCACTGTATATCGTATTCTTGTCTGAAAAATAATAATTTATACCTCTACTACAAAAGTATTTATAAGAATAGTTTATTACTGCTTAATGTCGATTGCTTTAACTTAACATAAGAGTTTTCACGATAAAATGTAGAAGGATGATGAAAACGTATGTATAAACTTATATATTTCATTATTGTGAGCCCCCAATATGAACCTTTTAAGTTTCGTGATATTGCAATGTGACGAATCTCATTAGTAAATAGTGAAGTATCTATTGTAAAACGTGGTAACAGAAACATTAAACATTCTATTTTAAAGAAGTTGCAGTAAACAAGTTCAAAGTAATTTTTTTAGATTATTTTTTATCGCACACCTATATTAAGTGGAACCAAAAACCAAATTGCAATATATCAGCATACAACTTGGCTTTTTTGAAAACAGTAGAGACATTTCCCTACAGAAATAAATCATCAAACACACTACTTTTTGTGGAGACTGAAAGAGAAAGGTGTTAAAATGGTTGAACGTATAAAACAGAACTGGAAACCAAATCGTATTTTTTCCTAGATTGACATATTTTAAACTAATCATAAGGCACACTGTGGAAGTTGAGAAGTGCAGTCTCTTATTCTAGTTGTTTGACAATAGTATAGCTATTGTTTATTTGTCTTCGGTTGCGTAATACTGGTAAAAATAGTTTATAAAGTGTAAGGTTTTGTAGTTTGGTTTAGTTTAAGATTAAGGTTGTGACATATTTTGAGCAAGGGTTGCTGTGAGAGGATTTAATAATAGGTTAGATTGGCAGTACAAATACCCTCAAATGAACCAACACATTTATTTGTGACAACATTTCATTAAATTGATTAAAAATTTTAATTAACAATTGATTGCGTCAATCGACATATTAAGCACAAACCTTAATACCTTAATACTTTGAAAACATGTTTGATATTAAATTATTCATTACAATTTATTTTAAATTTAATTCATTATAACATTTACTAGTAATTTTGTAGTGTTGCAATAATAATGAGTTCATGGACTAACATGAGAAACTTTCTTTAAAATAGCTAAACATTTACATAAATTTACATTTTCGAAATTGTGAACATTTAAATAGATATGGAATTGAAAATGATTAATGAACCCTAAAATATACTAAGTTTCTTAAAATTACTTACATTTTATTTCACATCACACTTATTACGCCTAGAGATATTTTTCCGCACACGAACACCAACACTCCCGAACCTCACTTTTAGAATTCCCGGCCTCGACTTTCACCTCTCCTCCTTGTTCTTCAGTTTTGATGTTCTTCTCCCGCCAGCTCATTGACCACGCCTCTGCCAAATCTCTCCATCATAATTGGTGAGTAACAATTTTTCATATCAGCATGGCTGTCCCTTACATTGTCGCACGGTTTTTACAAATAAGCATTTCCTGTTTGTTCACCATCGGCGTCTGGGCGGATGTGCGTATCTACTTACATCCGGAGGATGTTTGTCTCGAATTGCAATACGAGACTTCCTTTCCAGCAACTATCTGTACATCTATTCTATGAATTTTATTTTACTAATAATACATATGTCTTACATTCCCCTGGCTTAATGACGATTCTACCTACGAATCGTACTTATAGTCTAATTAAGGTTATCCATTGGGTAGTCACGTTCATGTACTGTAGGCTTCAGGAATTTTATTTTGATGTTGTTAATGTGGATGAAGTAGAGGGCTATAAAAAGAAGTAGTGTTAATATAGAAGTCCAGGCTAATAAAATGTACAAAATGAGTTCCGTGTTGTTTACTATGTTGTTGTCGTCGTGTTTTAGCTGGAAGTGGTGTTGTCTTTTGTAGATTGTGAACAAAGCAGGTGAATGCGCAGGTAGCTCGGAGAGTAGGTAGTGTTGTTGTGTTGAGAATGCTGTGTAGACATCTTCCTTGTTGTCTGCCAAGTCATGTATTTGGTGTTCTCTCATCGCAATGTCAGAACACAATTCGAAGAAATCTCCGACGAACGTGAGCAATCTTCTGTTTCTATCTGGTTGTTGTCTTTGGATGAATGGGAGGTTTTCTGCTACCATTTGTTGATGTATGAGGGTTTGTAATGTGGAAAGGTTGTTCTGTATCTTGCAATAGGTTTGGGAGTTGTTGAGGGTTTTTAGGGCAGAATTTTAGAGAGGGTTCGTTTTTGGGTAAATTTTGTTGTATGTTGAAAGGAATTTTGTATATGATAGGGATGGAATGATATAAGGTAGTGTGTGAGGCATTGGAGTAAAGTACGCTCCTGTGAAGATTTGTACTAGAGGCTTATTGGGTTCTCCTATGTTGTGGGTTGATGTGCTGGCAAAGGTGGTCGAAAGAGGCATGGCAAGTGCTGTGATTAGTAGTAGGAAGTGCTGTGAAGACTTCATTTGTCTCGTGGGTGGTCGGGAACGGTTAGAGTGCTGTAGACTGGTGTCTTGTAGATTGGTCTTGTAGACTGGTGTCTCAGGTTGTGGTTGGTTTTTCTGGTGTCATAATTCTAAAACTTAATATCTACAGGTTACATATACATTTTAGGTTAATATTTTATAATTAATACATATTTATGTCTAAGGTTTTTATTTACAGAAATCTTTTAATGACCTCTCGATGGTGTGTCGTACTTCCCTAGCTCTATGTAATAATGTTTTTACTAAGCATCTTAATCTCTAGTGTTCTTAAATAAGGTTCGAAATTATGTTATTTTATCATATTACAAAACGATACTACGCACCTTTGTTTCTGAGGAATATGTAATATCCCTTCTTTGTGCTTATTGTCCATAGTCATTATTATGATCATAATATATGTTGCCTAATCAAGGCTGTATAGTTTGTTAATGAGCAATATTGCCGTGTTAATACATGCTATTTAGATATGTTACTTTCCTTCAATGTTAGATTAGCTTTGTAATAATTAAACATTGATATATAAGTCATTTACATGTCATATATTGAAGTATTTGTTTATCCTAGGATTATATAATATAGAAAATGTATGTCTCTTTCTTTGAGATGCATCTCAGGAAAATTGAGTCCTTGTAGGGTATATTATGTTAACATTGCTATCTACTAACTTAAATAAATATGATATATGTAGTACACTTTATCATATTTTATATTCTTTATTACTAGGCTATGTATACACGTATCCCTCAGGTAAGTATAATATGTACGTTGTGTCAAGTTAGAGTACGCTATGTTATTGTAGTAAACGAGTACGTGGGAAACATTACTTGCATACTAAGCTGTCTGAACCACCAGGGCCCTTGGCGACCCAGACCGCTGGTACAAGGCAATGCCCCCTTGTCATAGTCACAACATAGTCGGTGTAGTATAGCGTGGGAAGTTAGTTGAGTTAGCAGAAAAACTTATCTGCCTGGGAGACATACCAGAGTCACGGTCAAGTCTTACTAGCCAGTCTAAGTACGGTTACCGTGGGTTACAGGCTCTGCTCGTGTCGTGTCGTGTGTGCTGTGTTAGTGTCCTGTGTATTGGGATTATCTATACCAATATCTTTGGTACGTGTAACCTATCACTTAATCACTAAATTACAGTAAACCTCACATTAAAAATACAAAGTTAGGCGTTTTAATTTTCTAAAACTTTTATGTCTTTATTCTCTATCGTTTTCCGACACAACATCGAGATTTTAATATACATTTTTATTTCTGTTAGACTTACTTCAGTGACTCTCAAGGTTATATAACGTTATAATGAATCATTCAAACCGTAATCAAGTTAACCGGTCTCTCAACTCCTGGAGTATAATACCTATTTTTTTTTAGCGATTCTTGCATGACTATGTAGTAGCTTTTTACCCTCATATATTATGAAAATTATTGCGAATATACTTTTCACTCTCTTCAAATTTTACTACAAGGCAGTGATTGCATAGTGATGTTCATGAGAAATATTGTATATATTATTCTTGAATATTTTATTATTGCTCAAGTCCCTTCATATTTGTTTTATATTCTCTTATAGAATAATTTCATTCTAGCAACATGTATTGGTTGTTCTGTTAACCTTCCCCTGTGGTAAATTTCTACTGCATATGTCACTTCGTTAATTTTTTTCTTGACAACGAAAGGACCTCTAAATGGTGTTTGAAATTTACTATATTTTTTTGTGTGGTCTTTCGGGAAATGGACCAAGACTTCATCGCCGGGGTTTAAATCCAAATGAGTTTTTGTCACGGTCAAAGTATTTCTTTTGCGCTTCCTGGGCTTTTTTCATGATTTTCGGCATATCTTTGCGTATTTGCTCTAAAATTTCTATATTTTCCAACACCATTTTTTCGGGATTAACCTGTAAATATATACAATCAGACGGTAAGTTAGCTTCGTAACCAAACATGAGGTTAGTGCGGTGTGTAGCCTGTTGAAATGTTTACAGACGTGTTGTAGGCAAAGGTAACTATTTGTACGTATTTTGACCAAGTTTGGGGTTTTTCCACAACGTAATGAGATATTGCCTTGATTAGCGTGTGGTTGTATTTTTCAACCGCACCTTGTACTTGTGACATATAAGCAGCGCCTGGCCTTTGTTCAATCCCGAGTGCATTTAGTAACTGTGAAATTACAGAATTCATAAAGTGCGTTCCTCTGTCATGATTAATAATTCTAGGAAATCCAAATGTGCAGAATAGATTTAATAATTTTTGCGCTACTGTGTTCGCATCTGCATTTCTACAAGGGGTTGCAAATGCCATTCTAGTGCAGGCATCGGTTGCAACTAGGATATATTTGTAACCATTACTTTGTGTAATATTACCTACAAAGTCTATTGTTATTCTGTCAAAGGGTTTTATGGAGGGTGGAATAGGTTGTAGTAGGCCCGTAATTTTTGTTCGTTTTTGGCCTACGTAGTTGACATTCTTCACAAGATTTTGTATATTGGAGGATATCCACGGTACATATTCGGCCAGTGATATCGTAATTTTATTTTTGACGCTGTTTTGTAATGTGATAAGTGTCCACCCGTGTAGGGGTTGTCATGGAATATTTTTAATATTTCTTGTGTTTGTTTTTGGGGTATAGCCAATAAGTTTCTAGTTTCTTGTCCGTTGAAGGTTTTGAAATATAACAATCCATCTATTTCTTCGTAATGTCTTGAAGCCCGTCTGATTTTTTTATTTACCGCCTCAGGTGAGGTCATCGCAAGGCGTATTTGTTTTAAATAACTGTCTTGAGCTTGTAGTAGGGGTAGATTTGTCTGTATTAAAGTATTAACAGTTAAACACACGTCCGTAAATTCTTCATCCAAAGGTTGTTCTAAAGGATTTCTGCTTAAGGCGTCTGCTAACACGTTTGTAGCGCCACGTTTATGTTTTTACTACAATGTCGTAGTCTGTTAATGACAGTGCTAATCTGTTTAATCTAGTGGAAGTGTGCTTAAAATTTTTATAAAACTGTAATGCGGCACAGTCCGTATAAACTGTTGTTTGTCTACCAAGCGTGAATTCTCTGAAGTAGTTCACAGCATAGGTTAGTGCTAGCATTTCACGTTCAGCATTACTGTAACGCATTTGGGTATTTGAATATTTTTTTTGACATGTAATAAATTGGGTTACATTCTATTATTTTCTTCATCTAACTGTACTAACGCTGCTCCGCATCCAATCAAACTGCTATCTACATAAATGTGTGCTTCCCTGTTGTCCTTCCAATGTGATAGTAATGGTGGGTTTGTCAAAATTTGTTTGATTTTTATAAAAGCCTGTTCACATAGATCCGTCCATTTAAAATGCCATGTTTTTATTTGAATCTTTTATTATCTCAGTAAGGGGTTGTGCTATTTTGGCATAATTTTGGATGAATCTGCGGAAGAATCCTGAGCATCCTAAAAATTGTCTCACTTGCCTTACACAAGTTGGTCTTTTAAATTCGGTGATAGCTTCTACTGACTGTTTTTTGGGGTAAAATGCCTTCCCGTGATACCTCGTGTCCTAAAATGTTTACACTTTTGTAGAGAAAATTTACACTTTTTTGTATTTAGTTTCAAATTAGCTTTTTCTAGTTCTTCTAATATAGTTTCTAGATTATGTAAGTCATTTGCAAATGAGTCACCATAACAAATTAGGTCCATCCACGTAACAGATGACTTTATTATAAAGGTGACGGTTTAATATCGCATTCAAGGCTTTACTAAATAATGTGGTTGAAGTTGAAAGTCCCATCGGCAGTCGGCAAAACTGTAGAAGTCTATCAGGTGTTTTTATGGCTAGGATATGCCTATCTTCTTTCCTAACCTCCATGGAATAAAATGCATTTTTAAGGTCTAATTTTGTAAATGTGTGCGCTTTGTTCAAAGAGCTTAAAACCAGGTTTACTGAAGGAATGGGGTGGGCATCTGTTTTTCAACTGTGCATTAACCTTCCTGAGATCAGCTACCATTCTGTCGCTTCCATCTTTATTTTTCACTAAAAATACTGGGCTTGCATATTCTGTGTAATCCTGACATTCCTCTAATATTTTTTGCTTGTACTAAATCGTCCAATAATTTGTTTAATTTTTCCCTTTCTGTTTTACTCTGCCTGTACGGTGGTGAGTTTACAGGTTTCGTATTTGGTTTTAATTCGAGTTGAACAGGAGGTATGTTTTGCAGGAGTTAAATCGATTACCTTTGTTGTAAATATGTGTCTGTATTTTTGTAAAACGTCAAGGACTTGTTTGTGTTCTTGGAGGGTTAAATGTGGTGAGATATCAAATACTATGCCGTCCTTATCTGTCAATATTGTTTTTCCTGTGTCAGTTGTAGTGGTATGGTGTTCCAGGGTAGGCTGTGCTTCGAGAGTTGGGTAATGTATATGTCCTATCGTAGTATGTGCGGGTATCCTTTTTGGGAAATTTGATGCGTTATAAATATTTACAATTGTATCTGTACCATCTTCCCCTTCTGTAAGATATGCATGACATTTCTTTTTTTTATTCTTAGATTCCTATCTGTTTCGATGGCTGTTCGAGACTCTATACCTTTTAAAGAGCTAATCCTAATGTGCTGATGTGGTGCTATAATTATGTCTTGTGGGGCTGTCACCTCTGTTACTTGCTGTACTTCTAATTCCTGTGTGTGTTTTTAAAATTCTTGATGTCTAACTGCCACTGTTCATTCATAGGTATTATATGTTCAATCTGATATTTGGTAATTTTTATTGTTTTATTTTTATAGTTTAACTCCACGCAGTTCTGAAATAGGAATATGTTTCCTACCAATATAGGGCTGTTTAGATCAGGTGTCACATAAAACGTGTCTTCAAGTATTACTTTGCCAATTTTTATGGCGATCTTTGTTGAACCCAAAACTGTTAATGGTATACCGTTAGCCGATATCAACGAGGGTATGTTGCTAGTATTTAATTTTGTTTCACAAACTAGGTCTGCTCTAATATAATGTTTATGTTATACATCCTGTATCTATAATGCAGGGTACTGGATGTCGAGGGTTTGTGGTCAAGGCTACGTCTATTGTTAGGACAGGTATCTTCTTCTTGGTTTTATTTTCGCAATTAAATATGAGTTCATAAATATCCTCTAATAATAATGTTTTATTTTTCCTCGGTCTGTGTATCCTGTCTTGCGTTATTTCTTGCAAGTTAGTACAATCTATCATATTCTGTTTCTTCTGTTGCTCTATGTGATTTAAAATCTGTATAGTGTCTATCTCAATGGTTTCTTCCAATCCAGTATGTGTGTTTACCTCCCCCATACTACAATCTGGGTCCTGTTTTACGTGCGCTACTACCTTTAATACGCTAGGTTTTAT
>NW_025782862.1:0-32646 GCF_021130785.1 Homalodisca vitripennis | reverse complement strand
TTAAATATTAAAAACGGTTTCTTATTTTATAAATAAACAAACAGGCTGTGCTCTTGTTCATGTAATTTTTACTGCAAAATTTTGACAAATATTAAGTATTTGATACAGAAGACTAAGTTACTATCTAAATGTGTAGTAACATTTAAAGACTGATATGAGATCCATCTTAGTTCTATTCTGACATAAGTAGGCATATCTGATCTGTAATAAACATATTTTCTTCATCAAGAAACAAGGACGCCATTTTAAATTTCAGCGATTATGTAAGTTACTCATATATTTAAAAAAATGTCCCTAACATAAGATGGTCAGAATTTACCGAAGGACTTCCTTTGCAGCAGTCGGCAAGAACCATGATACCTGTTCTTGAAAGTTCGCTGGGCTGTATTTTTGAACAATGTACCAGTTCTAACCTTTAAATGTTCTAAGATATTAAAAATTGTGTCTTAGTTTGTTAAAAGACAAACGCGTTATGTCCCTGTTACTGTAATTTTAAGTGTAAATTGTTACCAAATGTGAAGTATTAAATGTTAAAATGTTACTATCTAACTTTTGCTACAAATGTAAAGACTGATAAGAAAATCCATCTTAGTTCTTTTTTTATAAAAGTTGCTACTCTGATCTGTTGATATTTTCTTCGATCGGAAAACCAAGTTAAGTTCAACTTTGGAACAAAACATACCAAGACAGAAGCAATTATAATGGGCATAAATATACACTTTTTTACGTATTTTATTTGATGTGGCAACAAAGAAAGCTCGAGATTGGCGTCAGAAATATAATTCACTCAGACCAGTAGTGGTCGTACACGTGCAAAGCATCCTACATTATTTGCATATAAAGCGGATACCTGCTATCAGTGCAGATATGAGACAATGCCGTCTTATTGTTACTACACATTTTAAAGGGACACTGTTATGAAATCTAAGTATATTTTACATACAAGAAAGGCTTCTTCCCCATGTTTCTATAAAGCTTACTTATCACTGTAATTTTACCAACATATCACCACGAAGTATCTGTTTTTCAGTATGACACTGCTTGCAGAGACTCGGATAACTGCTAGTCGTAACAATATGTTGAGAATAACAATCTTTAGTACATAGAACTGATAATTTGTTATCAACTATAAATTGCAGTCTTAATTGTGCTATCCTGTTTTAGGGATTATAATAGTCTACGATATTTTACAATCCATAATATATTATCTATACAGAAAAATTAAAATAGTAAAATATTTGCAACTTTGTTGATTTTTGCTAAAATAAAGAAACGTATGAGGAGTAAGCTGCTTCAGATTAATAGCTTTCCTCAGGATAATTGAAATAAAACTACTAGAACGAACAGTTGTGGAAAAATATACCCGAAAAAGGAAAAATAAATGTCCATATTAATAGGGAATCTTGCCTCTCTTTGGCCTGTTGATAAATGAAGTTTTGAGTGGGAGGTACTTCATAGTCATTGTCATAGTCATAATAATTTATTTAGATATTCGTCAAGAACAGTATTTGCGTCAAGTTACATAGAGGTTAAAATATCTTAATACAAGATGTAAAATAAAATAATTTTTAATTAACATAAGTATATAAAATTGTGTTTTATTCAGTTTACACTTGAGTTCCTCTCCAATTTAAGAATTCTGCCAGAGTGTAGAACGGTCGGTCCTGAAGCCATGTTTTTTACTCGCTCAGCAAAACTGTCTCCTGTTAGTACTATTCAGGTACTAATAAAACACAGAGGATAAAAGGTTTATTTTTATTCAGGTCCTTCCATTCAACGAGGCCGCGTAAAACACGGACGGCTGAGTCTGTGTTGATAACAGAGAGGAGGGGTCTCTTTTGTGAATAGCCACGATAAACATGAATGAGTGAGAAATAAAGTTTGAATGGATAAAATTGGCACAGCAGTCAGTGATGTAGTCGAAGGGAAATGTGATGAAAAATTACTCTGTTTACATAGTCTGTAGAGTATAAATATAATATTATTGTTTCTAATAAAACAATACAGTTCTCAAACCCAACATATAACTCTGACACAGTCTTAAGACATAAAAATGTCATTCGTGGCTATTTCAAATACTTCTCACTATATTTAAGAAATGCACTAAATAAAGCAAAACCAAACTAGAACTAAAAACAAATACAGTTAACAATAGGTCAACATGTTGTGATTCCTGACTGATGTGTGTCACAACGCTGTGGTATGATATAATTTTATGTGTTGGGTTATCTATCTGCCTGCGAAAAAGGTCACATAGCTGGTCTCGAAACACATTCTTTCTGATTTCTTCATTATTAAAACAAAGGCAAATGTCCTAAAATATAAACACGGACTCAGAGAGCATAACATGGATATTTACTGAGAAAACCGGGTTGGGCCTTTAATAATGCAATAAATTAACACCGCTGCTCTATGGCTTACCTCCTCACATCCGTTCAATCTCGTTTCTGTCTCGCGGTGTATGCAAAAGCCATAACTTGTGAGTTTTAAAGGATAGCCAAGTAAAGCTTTTTATTAATTTGTGAACTTTATCGTATTTTATTATATGATTAATACTTTAATCTATTTTTACCAAGCAAAGCTATGGGTTTTTAGAGAAAGTGTATGAACAATACTACAAATTGTGGCTCATTTATGATTAGTGACTCTAGAATCAAACGCTTTGTATTTTAATAATAATGTATCCAATTCAAATTAATTTTTGTAATCTCTTGTGGCTTTTAAATCGATGAAAAGTGAAAGTTCATAACGGAAATGTATTATCTTTTCTTTGTAATATAAATAAAACTAACATTAGATGTGTTATTTAATCTTAATCTACAGGTAATCATACAATGAGTATTTTATATTGAATTTTATTTTATTCATATCAAAAAATTGTGAAGTATACAAGTGAAGTATTGACGTCAGTTACGTGCATAGAGAATTAAAAGTTTGACCAGAGACTCAAGAGCTCCAGAAGTTTCTTTAGTTGTTTTTTGACAGCAGTAGGCTTCTAAGCCCTATGTATGTATGTATCATAGAAAGTATATATAATATCATTAAGGTTTTGTAATTTTGTAATGTACAGTACATATGTTTGTCTTATTAGGCAGTATTTACAAAAAGTCTAAGTAACACATATTACAAAGTTGATTTAATTTTTGGCTATTTACCTCTAAGATACGTCCGGAATATGGTGGTCATTTCGTGTTTGGATAAAATTTTCATAAAGCAAAACGCAGAATGAAAAAAGTACAAGATTATTACCCTAGAATTAAAATTTAAACATTTGTCCTTTGCAGACTAGATTTCAATATTTGTGACACCAGATAGACCGGGGTGCACGTGTGTGACTGTGTGTATGCGTCTCGCGTCGGGGCGCAAAGGTCGCCTAAACCTATGGGGTAAATTCTAATGTGATTTAAAATCCATATAAGTTTTTATATTATTTTTAAAGAGATTTATGTATACCACACTTTAAGCACTTTACATAGCTACAGGATGTATCCTAAATTGTACATAACGACCCTAAACTATTCTAATAGTTTTAAGGGATTTACTATTTTACTCGTAATTTATTAAAGCAATATGCAGAGTGTGTAGATGAGTCATATTATATTTTGAGAATTATTAATAAATATACTTATTCATATACGAACTTTTACATTGCGGAGTCTAACATAACCAACATTCGTAAAGTATTGCTCTATGTCTGGTGGTTTCATTACAATTCCCGTTTTACATTGACACGAGCGTTCTGCGTTTGTTTTTTCACTCTATAGTCTCGGGGAAAATCGAGTCTTATCAAACGTTAACGCTCTTTGAGGAACAACTTTGTTCTTTCATCTTTTCCTTTGTCAATTTATCTTTTAAATATATGTTTAAGTATGATTTATTTCTTAGGAAATGGCATTTAAATAAAAAATAATATCGTTTATAAGGTTAAAATTATCACACGTTAATCATGAAATGGGTCGAACAAAGAATTATTGATACTTTTCAGATTTCATTGACCAAGATCACAGCCTCTCCGGCCATTTAAAAATATCGTCAACCTTTTTAATGTGTAATTGAAATAGCTGTGGGATAACGCCCTGTAATAATTAAAAGTAACTATTAGTACATTATTATATGATGCAATTTCATTTTTATTTTATTACAAAGTGTAAATATATTAAAAGTCTTACCTGTGCCTGTATCAGTTAGTGTTAATTTACTGTATATGATTTGATGATGAGTAGTTTTGAAGGCTTGACGTCCCAAACTCAGTCTCTTTAATAAAGGCATTTTTCATTTCATTTATTTTAACTACGATCTCACATCTTGTTAATGTATAAAAAACAAGATGGGTGTTCGATTAGACGTGTTTCCGTGTTAATTTGATGTTTGATTAACTATTTTAAATGTATTTAAAAACTTTTTCCGAAAAAGGCCTGATTTTCATTGAGCTATTATTTAATTATTATACATAAAATCTGAAGTCAATATAAGTTTTAACTTTGCGGTTTTGAGATCTTATTTCACGTGCTTAAATGTGGATAGTACGGGATGTAAGTGAAAAAGTGTTTCCATAACTAATTTAAGTTTATTGAAAGGTTATATACTTCTTTCTGTTTTTTATGTAAGAATTTCTTTTGTACTGAATGGAATTACGGGTTGATAAGAAGTTGCAGTTTTTCATGTCTTAATTTCAAAATTAGAGGAATGAGGAAAAAAAGAAAGAATTTAAACAATTTAGATTTATTCCAATAAACAACATACCCAAGGGGAAAGGAAACATATCAAGTAACATTTTGCACTGACATCAAATCCCTGTTAGAGTAAGCGTAGAATCCATCCTAGAGCAGTGGATATAGTAGAGACCATATATATATTACTAGAATCTGTATATACATCCATATACTTTTGAAACCTGCTACATAATTAATAACATGTACTTTAATAACATTTTGAATAAATTGCAACTATTATATATACACCACATCTGTAAATTTTGTGTATGAGTGGTATTAATGCATGAACACATACCAAACGATTTGTCAGTATCCAAACATTATTGCTCATTTCTACTTAGCAGATAAACTGGTCATAACATGTTAGGGATTGCAAATATTGTCATCCTTTACAAACATGAATGTATCCTAATGGGAGCAGACAAACAGTGTACGCGGTCAGCAGTAATTGTACATTTGGTTGCTCTGGGACAGAAACTCCCTTATGTAGTTAGGCTTTCAGTGGAAACAATTCACAAATATAAACATTTGCATTACTTCATATGACATAACTATACTATACATGTTGTTTCTATAAATCTTAATTTCCTATTGCAGTATTACAAAAATATGATAAAACTAGAGTTAATGTTTCTTACATTGAAGTTATATTGTAACATATTAAAGAAATGTTCACTGTCTGTACAAGCAACAAAATACAAATAAATTACATAAATCGGTATTAAAATTTCTTTTTAACGTCGTTAACTTTTCATCAGGCATATTTTTAAATCTCGAAAAGTGAAGTTTTATTTGTGGTGATAACAATTAATTATAAAATGTGTTCAACATATAATTTTTTATCATTTTTAACAATAAAACTTTTTCTTGATAATTAAATAATATGAGCTTTGAGCTACTGAACAATACCTTTCGACCTATAATACATGTTGGCAAACATTTTTAATACATATAAATACAAGTAGAACAACATTCATAAGTATTTAGAACGGTTTTAATAAACGTTTTTTTAGCACTAAATCTGCTCGTACATCAATCTACCGTAAAATAAGGAATCAGAATGGATTTTAAAACATAATTAAGGATAGATTTTATAATGTTATTAACGTAGAGTTTCGAAGGATTCAGGATCTGTCTGCCAAACATCCGATGTTTGATGTTAGCAGAGATCAACCGTTGTCCATCTCACCACGTGTGTGCTCATCCCATATCCATCAAACAAACACTGAGTTCAAATATTGTTATTACTACTTTCTTAGAACTACTGTAAAACTTTAGATTTCGCAAAACCCTACTGAGTATATTAATTTGTCTGTTATTGGGTCCATTTTTTGGTGGTGTTATTTTGACCAGTTATGTAATTGGTGAAACATCATAAAGCAATAATAATAGCTGCCATTTCAATAACATAAAACACGATATTAACATTTTGTCATTTATCCATGCTGTTATAAGATCTAGTAAAAATGGCCTCAAACGTCAATATTACTTGAAATGCTATCATGAAAAGCAACAGCTACACTAAAATGAATATGAAAATTGTCGTTGTTATTTCTGATAAGTTATATCAGTTACAAAAATTATAATCTCCGTATTTCAAATTGTGTCTTGATACTTTTGGATATATTCCACAAGCTATAAACAGTAACTTCATAACAGTAATAGAAGTCTTAAAATTCTTAAAAGTCGTTAAAATTCCTAACGCGGAATCAAATTAATACGAATATTTCTTTATTTGAGATGGGTATATAAGTAATTCTGTCCTCATGATGGTGTTTAAAATTTATATGATGCATAAAAATTGGTTTTTTATATTACTGTTAAAATCTATTCCTCACAAGGGTGGCCTAAAAGAAAGCGGTATTTTTCTAGTTACGGAGAACTGAAAGTCTTTATCCTAGGCTTGTAGTTTAGTAAATTACTATTTAAAACTATTTATTATGCAGAATTTATCGAGCAGGTTTTATTTATTTATTTATTTATTTATTTATTTATTGTATACGGTTAACACCATTTTATATTACATGATAAATTTACAGTTTTGGATTTAGATGGCTAACAATACAGGCATCTAATTCTATGTATATGAGGTTACCTCCGCCCTTATTACTATTAAATACATATTCTTATAGACCAAACACAAATTAACAGACCATGCAATTGATTTAAATAAATAATTAAAAAGACGTAGTAAATCATTACAAGCATTAAGAAACCTTATTATATTATAAATATATACAGACAATGGTTCTAATCAACAGGCAAGTTCAAAATATGTCTACACTCTACAAATTCCAGAATAAACAGATCACCATTCAAAATAAAACTTGGAGAGTTCCTTTTTAAAAGTTACCTCAGACATAGTAAAGAAATCAATGTGATCTGGTAAGCTATTTCCCAGGCGGTGAAGACGTGGCAACTGAGCTGTGGTAAGAATACAGAGTCTGACAATATTTCCTCTCAAACATATGATTTGTTCTGGCCAATCTTGAGCAGAGCGAAAATCTATTCTCCCAAGTAGATCAGGAGGTTTTGTTTATTTACCGTGGCCTTTTTGTTTTTGGGACACACAAACCGCTAGATTTCCCACAGCATGGTCTCTACTATATCCACTGCTCTAGGATGGATTCTACGCTTACTCTAACAGGGATTTGATGTCAGTGCAAAATGTTACTTGATATGTTTCCTTTCCCCTTGGGTATGTTGTTTATTGGAATAAATCTAAATTGTTTAAATTCTTTCTTTTTTTCCTCATTCCTCTAATTTTGAAATTAAGACATGAAAAACTGCAACTTCTTATCAACCCGTAATTCCATTCAGTACAAAAGAAATTCTTACATAAAAAACAGAAAGAAGTATATAACCTTTCAATAATCAAACGCTTTGTATTTTAATAATAATGTATCCAATTCAAATTAATTTTTGTAATCTCTTGTGGCTTTTAAATCGATGAAAAGTGAAAGTTCATAACGGAAATGTATTATCTTTTCTTTGTAATATAAATAAAACTAACATTAGATGTGTTATTTAATCTTAATCTACAGGTAATCATACAATGAGTATTTTATATTGAATTTTATTTTATTCATATCAAAAAATTGTGAAGTATACAAGTGAAGTATTGACGTCAGTTACGTGCATAGAGAATTAAAAGTTTGACCAGAGACTCAAGAGCTCCAGAAGTTTCTTAGTTGTTTTTTGACAGCAGTAGGCTTCTAAGCCCTATGTATGTATGTATCATAGAAAGTATATATAATATCATTAAGGTTTTGTAATTTTGTAATGTACAGTACATATGTTTGTTCTTATTAGGCAGTATTTACAAAAAAGTCTAAGTAACACATATTACAAAGTTGATTTAATTTTTGGCTATTTACCTCTAAGATACGTCCCGGAATATGGTGGTCATTTTCGTGTTTGGATAAAATTTTCATAAAGCAAAACGCAGAATGAAAAAAAGTACAAGATTATTACCCTAGAATTAAAATTTAAACATTTGTCCTTTGCAGACTAGATTTCAATATTTGTGACACCAGATAGACCGGGTGCACGTGTGTGACTGTGTGTATGCGTCTCGCGTCGGGGCGCAAAGGTCGCCTAAACCTATGGGGTAAATTCTAATGTGATTTAAATCCATATAAGTTTTTATATTATTTTTTAAAGAGATTTATGTATACCACACTTTAAGCACTTTACATAGCTACAGGATGTATCCTAAATTGTACATAACGACCCTAAACTATTCTAATAGTTTTAAGGGATTTACTATTTTACTCGTAATTTATTAAAGCAATATGCAGAGTGTGTAGATGAGTCATATTATATTTTGAGAATTATTAATAAATATACTTATTCATATACGAACTTTTACATTGCGGAGTCTAACATAACCAACATTCGTAAAGTATTGCTCTATGTCTGGTGGTTTCATTACAATTCCCGTTTACATTGACACGAGCGTTCTGCGTTTGTTTTTCACTCTATAGTCTCGGGGAAAATCGAGTCTTATCAAACGTTAACGCTCTTTGAGGAACAACTTTGTTCTTTCATCTTTTCCTTTGTCAATTTATCTTTTAAATATATGTTTAAGTATGATTTATTTCTTAGGAAATGGCATTTAAATAAAAAATAATATCGTTTATAAGGTTAAAATTATCACACGTTAATCATGAAATGGGTCGAACAAAGAATTATTGATACTTTTCAGATTTCATTGACCAAGAATCACAGCCTCTCCGGCCATTTAAAAATATCGTCAACCTTTTTAATGTGTAATTGAAATAGCTGTGGGATAACGCCCTGTAATAATTAAAAGTAACTATTAGTACATTATTATATGATGCAATTTCATTTTTATTTTATTACAAAGTGTAAATATATTAAAAGTCTACCTGTGCCTGTATCAGTTAGTGTTAATTTACTGTATATGATTTGATGATGAGTAGTTTTTGAAGGCTTGACGTCCCAAACTCAGTCTCTTTAATAAAGGCATTTTTCATTTCATTTATTTTAACTACGATCTCACATCTTGTTAATGTATAAAAAAACAAGATGGGTGTTCGATTAGACGTGTTTCCGTGTTTAATTTGATGTTTGATTAACTATTTTAAAATGTATTTAAAAACTTTTTCCGAAAAAAGGCCTGATTTTCATTGAGCTATTATTTAATTATTATACATAAAATCTGAAGTCAATATAAGTTTTAACTTTGCGGTTTTGAGATCTTATTTCACGTGCTTAAATGTGGATAGTACGGGATGTAAGTGAAAAAGTGTTTCCATAACTAATTTAAGTTATACTCATACAGCAATACACCATATAGGGCGCATTAATCCAATGACATATAGATGTATTTGGACGTCAGGGCATGCAGAACAATCAACATGCTAGAGATTACAAGAGCTACATTATAAATAATTCAAACTAGTAATGAACTATTAAGCCTGTATAAGAATATTCGATCGAAAATAAAACTTCTTAATCCTAGACTATATGGCCATTTAACATGGAACAGATGGTTTCATTACTCTGCACTTGTACACATTGCTACAGTTAGTTTTTGGTGTAGTCCAGGCTCGTAGTTGAAATAGAAACTAGTAGAGACAAAACTTAAACTCAGACCAGGAACTCTTAAACCCAGCAACAAAAAGACGAAACTGAGGTTTATAGTGGTAAATTGTTTTTTATTCTCGTATTGTATTAATACCATAAACGTGTTTACTATATGTACTCGCCTACATATTTCTATAATTAATTCAAAATGCCTGATTTTGTAAAAATTATTCCCTTCTTAAACACGATAACCTCAGACACAACTTCAGATGAACATGACGTCTTGTAAATTTGGAAGTGCAAAATAGTTTACACAAGCAGTTTTATAATCATCTCTATCAGCGCACAGTTGTGTCTCATCCTAATCACATGACTGTTACTGAATACCAGTTATACCCCATCAAGAAGTCGTACGCAAAAAAAAACTTAGAATATAGCTTCAGGCGACCATAAATGTATTAAAACTAAATTTCAGTTAAGCCACCAAACCGTAAAATATCTAAACATGTATTTCGTTGATACGTAATAAAAAAAGTTTAATATTGATTTCATATGTCAATATTAATAAATATTGATTTTTTTTGAGTAAATGAAGTATTCAAAGCCCATGAGACAATGAAGAGAATCAATCACTGGTACCGATATTTGCTGTACGTAACTAATTGCCTTCTATGATTAATGACTGATATATCGAGGGTCAAATTGTTTCTGTGAAAATATTTATCGAACGATGTTGCTTTTACCGAGAATCTCAATTAACGGGTACAGTTTTTAAACCTGAAACAAAGTATTATCTTTTTATCTGCAGACTTAAAAGCGTATAATATGTTTTGTATACAAATATATCTCAATCATATAGTTCAAACCATTGCAATAAATATAGTATATTTTAAAACTAAACAGTTATGATAGACAATGTTTAGTGGAAACTCGAAATGTTATTTTACTGTAAGTAAGGGGAATTCATTGAACAACTTATTACCTAATGTCTGTCACATACTAAACCCCTCGAGCCGTGTCCTGAAGTATAATTTACTTAAGGATAAGAAATACTAAGCCTAAAGTCAATAGTAAACAGATATTTCATTTTTATTGTAAAATCAATTTATAAATTAAATATAATTTGATCTTTTACTTTTAAAATAAAGAATATGTATTTAAGCTTCACGAGAATCATTTCTGGTAAAACAGTTTAGTTAATGTGTTAATTATTTATTATAATAAATTACTTGGCAAATTCGAGGGAGCCTGTTTTATTTTATATTAATATATTTGTATTTATTTTTCTATCTTTTTTGAGTGATGATATTACGCAACATTTTAATTAAACACAATATGAGATTTTATAGAAGATTTTTTTTCATGTTTGCTTGGTGTACACACACACACACACACACACACACACACACACACACACACACACACACATATATATATATATATATCTGAATAACCAATTTTTACTCTTGTTCAAATGAGTTACACAATAAAATTCTGTTTTAAATATATAACTATTTTATTTTCTGTTCAAATATAAATTAAAATATTTAGTTACCCAAATATTTCATACAATTGATATATATATATATATATATATATATATATATATGATGTTATGACCTATACTCCTCTACTTAATAAATTCCACGAACATTAACGCTTGTACATGTTATATTAAGTTACCAATCTTTAGATATTATAGATGTAGACCAAATGCACATATTTGAGACCAAAACTAACAACCATTAACCATGCAATTATTTTTTTTTATAAAAAAGGAGAGGCCGTTCCCCTTTTAAGCCTCAATCTGTCCGTCCTCATGGGAGGATAAAAAGTGCAATGGTCACAGACAGGATTTGAACCTGCGCTATCTCTAACTCAGATCCAAAATTCAACGGACTTAGACGGCTCGGCCATCGGCACTCCCATAATATTATACTTGTATTTTTATAGGACACAAGAAAACATTTTCAATATATTAGGACATGATAGTGCTCATGGAAAAAAAATTAAAATATACCGTCTGTAACATACTAGATTCTATACTCATAAATATACTTTATTATTCATTCTACATTCACAAAGCTTATTTTCGATATCTAAAGACGCATTGAGATGTTAAACAATGAAAAACTCACGGCCACGATAGGCAGCAAGTTAGTGATCCGGGTTCAAGTCCCAGTACACGGAGGTTCAGAGAGCGGAGAATCAGGAGGCAACTCTTTGTGTCTAACAATAGTCTTAATACTGAAAAGTATAGGATTGTTTCCTCTGACCATTTTCTTTCTAATCTGAAATAAAGAATTCCCGCATCAAGAGAATTAGTAGTTTTATGATATAACTGAAAGTAGTGTAAAGTCTAATATATTAAATTCTTCTTTGCTGTATAGTTATTTGGTCATAAATAACTCCTTGCATAAACACCATGAAGAATTTATTCTTGTTCAAAAGAAAGTTTTCTAGCTATGCCAAATAATAGATATTAATAAAAGAAAAAAATTTAAACAATATGGAGAGTATCATACTTTAGTGATCTTTTTGCGCATATCATTCTAAAAAACTTTAATAATAATTTATGGTTGTCTTATACGTAAAATAAAGATTAATATTCGTTAGTATCAAGAACATCAAGTATCCGTAATCCATGACCGTACAAAATATGTTAAATGTGTATATTTACCTTACTATTATAATACATACATATATGTGGGCATAATTCCTTATTAAAATTGCTCTTAATAAAAATTTACTTCTAATTATTCCTTAGTGATTTATAATTATGTGAATTATTATTTTTGTAACAAGTAATACACAAAAGTGAATTGAATGAAACAGCACAGATGATGCATGTTTAAACTAAATATAAAAATTAATACTTTTAAAATTAAAATTCATAATTTGATACGCATGTAGGCTACCTACATATGTAAAAAACATATTTTGATAAATAATAATTTCAACAAATAAAATTGACACGTACATTTAAAATTATTCATGTAAAATAATTTAAGATGTCTATGGTGGTTGTAATATGAACCTTAGAACTAGACTTCTAAAAAATCGAATTTACAGTTATCTCCAAAGAACTAATACATCCTTGTAAGAAAGTGAATACAATAAAATGCTTAAAAATAACAAATTTAACATAAGGTTTTTTTATTACATACATAGAAAACATTCAGACACCATAATACTATACATAAGAAACAAAGATTAAAAACATATATATATTACATATATTACACTACAAAACGCTAATTCAAATTATATTTTGATCTTCCTATATCACCTGCATTTTTGTAATTTTCACAAATTTAATACTATTCCAATACCATTACTATTCCAATACTATTTGAAGTAGCATTATTATACCGAAATTTATTTTTGCTTGAGCATATAAATTTTTACGAGAATATTTACAAACATCGCAACATTTTTATTATTTATTTTTACAAATAACCTTGCAAAACCGTATGCTTTCTTATCGTATCCAGTTAACTATATTTTCGGTTTCACTTAAAATTGACCTTTAAATTAATATTGAAAACTTGTTATATATATAGTTTTTTGCATAAGGTTTAAAAGGGGATCGGTCTGTCCTTAAAAAAAAATTACAGTGTCATAAGGACTATACAAATTTCACAGGTCCATAGATAGTTGCTATAAAAGACACTACAATGATTAATAGGCACACGTGGTATTATATCACGTCAAGCCATGGCAGACAAAAAACAAATATAAAGATAAAGCCAGGCTAAGAGGAAGAAAGTGTAGTTAAATAAGATTTAAATACTAAAGATGAGAAAAATGGTCAACTTTGTTACTCAATGTTTTCTTTATCGTACAACACATTTAAGGTGCACCTTAACTCTTCAAAGATTTTTTACGAAAATTAAAGAAAATACAAGAAAAAAAAATTATGGTTGCCTGTAAAGTCGGTTTTACGGGCGAAGATTTTACGTGACAACGTCTTTTTCTCAGTTGAATATTTATTGATATGAATATTATTAAATTGCACAATAGGAACAAGGAATTGAATGAAAATAAGAATTGCACAAATTTTAACTATAGAAATATATTTTGTTTACTAAAACATTGTACATAATTTGAAATTAATAAAAATTTGTTATTGTAAATGGTAAAGTTGAATAAAACATTTACTAAAATTGGAATTTGAAATTCTTGCTAAACACAGTTAAATTCTAACTCCGCGCGTGGTGATTGGTCGGTTTAGTTCGTTTGTTTGGTCGCACTGTTATGACAGGTTAGAGGTTATAATTTGTTATTTTAAATGTTTGATTAGCAATACGCGCTGTTTCTTCTCAATCGACTGAATTACGATTGATTGCAGAGTGATTTAAACTAATAATTTACTTAACACTATCAACATTTGTCAATAGTATGACATAACCTATAAACTCAGTTTCTCAACTTTTGTGTCAATCTAACAATTAATCAATCAATCATAGTTTACGATAATGAAATATCAGTGTACAATTATTTACCTTTATTGTTGTAGTTGTTGTAAATGACGAATCTAAGCACTCCACATTTTCACGAATAAACATAGTTATCTGCTTTATCCCGTGCGGCGGACCCACAGTTATCTGCTTTATATCCCGTGCGGATCCCGTGCGGCGGACCCACTGGACGGGCATCGTAACGTTACCGGGCGTTACACTTTTTCATGAGTGACTCCGAGCCGCAACCTAATTTAAGACGTTGTCACGTCAAAATACTGCTATATTTATTTAGACAGCTTTAAAGCAAGGATTCCAGAAGTTTTACTATTTATTTCCTTCATTGCTTGAATAATTAATGGAAATATGAATCTTAAGTATGTTTGAAACTGTTAAAAATGATATTTATATTATTTATTAAGATTATTTGAAAACTAATCTAGACTTTTCTAACCGTAGGCAATAGTTTGAAGGTCACATAACGAAATACGAGTATCACACATAAAATGATGGAACAAAGTTTAACTACTTAACTAAAATAAGCTTTCCAATAGTTTACTTTTAATTTCATACGATATTACTTGAGAAAATAACTAAAACAAGAACATTGAAAGTGTAGGAAGTGCCAACAGCGATAACGATGACGTAAGGTTTAGCCTTTGATCTTTAGAGCTGTATCCCGGGGCGATTGTGTCTACAAAGCAATATCTACGCCCAGCCTCGTGCTAACATGGATGTATAGCGAGCTTTGTCAGATAGTCTGTTGCGGGAAGACTCAACGAGGTTTTTTGCTTGATACTATAATACGCGTTAGAGTAACGTAACGGGATTTAGGACATTTGCCATCGTTATATGTTACACAGTGTAAAACAAAACGTCGATGATTGAAATATATTCTCTTCGACGGGTGTGGTAGGGTGTTAATACATACGCTATAAAGAACAGAAATAAGGAAGGAATGGAAAGGAAAGGATTCAAAAACAATATTTTGAGATCTTTGTGCCATTTTTTGGATTTGGTTACGAGTAATTGTCTAAGGGTCTTTTGTGTTTTAAATTGGTTCTTACATTATATTTTCTACCTACTCCTCTACATTGCTCCGATAATTTTGGCACATAAGTGATCGACATGTACGTAAATGTATCTTTGTTTTATTTCTCTGAAACATGGATTTTTCTATGGTTTCTTTTGCACTTATTTCTGACTCAGTATTCTATTTTTTTAGATTCGGTTCAACTTTTATTATTTCTTTTTATAAATAATTTTCACATCGATCAATGGATGCAGAAGTCAGTGATGTAGTCCTTGGGAAATGTAATGACGCTTTCCAGATAGAGTCTGTACAATGTAAATTTTTTATCATATCCTAATAATACAATCATTTTCGCAATCACAAAATATTCCTTAGGCTAAGTCATAAGAAATGAAGACTAAGTCTCTCACAACTGACATCAATCTTTTCTTATATTGTTATAGAGTAATGGATACAAACCACTGACACATATTGGAACGGCCGTTATCATTCAAATTGTTATTAATTCTAACTGTTCTACCTATTAGTAGTACCATATCTGTGCAAAAGTAAATTTTGATAAATTAGAAAATGTTGCAATTAACGCATTCTTCCCTGTTTCCGTGCTTTTTATTTTATAGTTCTGAAATTGATGTACATGCTCTATCTTAAAAGAAACAATATTGTTTAAGAACAAAAACAGTGTTCTAAAACTTTATTCCGCTTTTAATATGCCTAATCAATAAGATATAACCAGATTTTAGATAATTTACGACTGAAAAATTTAATTTAAAATAAAAAACTTAAAATAATTTCTAAAAATGAAAAATCCTTTTTAATTTTTATGAGTTCCAAACGTGATACAGCAACTCGGAACAATCCGGTGTAGTGTCTGCATACTTATTCATTAATCAGGCCGTTTTATTAAACTTACGGAGGGACTTAAATAATGTATGTGGGTAGAAGAAAATGGTAGAAACCTAATATTCAAATATATGTACATATCTGTTAAAAAAAATTCTAAGAATTTTATTTTCCATAGTATCCTTAGAAGCCAAATTCCAAAACTAATTTGACTAATGATTAGCAATATAACAGCCACTATTGCCTTAGCAGGATTATTTTTAAGTGCAAGTTCCTAGAATTTATACTGACGACTACAGTGATATAAGAGAGGGAAAAAGCAGTGTCTAATTGTAATGAAACTAATTTGCATTACTCACATACTCAGCAAGTAATATCTTATCAATTATTTCAAACATGGTTAGTAACTATAAACTAAATCATACGCTCAGTTTATGTTCTAAGAATGTTTAGCGAATTCTTCTTTAAACACATTTCAAACGAAAACTACGCAAGTGGTTAATTTAATACGACGGCAAAATAATATTAAATTTCTCTTCAAATGATTTTAGTAACTACAATATTTCGCAAGCTTCCAACATATAGTGATCATTGCATATTTAATATTCTTAACATTATCTCTTTTCCCAATCTTAAATAGAAATAAAAACCTTTAATGGTTATGTGATTTTAAAATGATAGAATTTAAACCATATTTATTTTGTTAAAAGATCTGTTTCCATATATTTGGAAGTTTTCCTCAAAATTTAACTTTGAGAGGAATTCACACCTATATCTCCTAACACACCATTATATCTCCTATTAAAACTTTAGAACAATATAAAGGGGGGAGGTCCTAATAATTATCTATTCATGCTCTATATTACCATGGAAAATTTGGAATGACCAAGTATTCTTGACGTCACATATGACATTAGATGATTTGACTAAGCGTTTTTTCATGAAAAAATAATTGAAATACTTGAAAAATAAGAAAATATTCCAAATATAACACAACATGAGCAAAGATTCAGAAGGGCTGTAAGAAATAAATGCCTGGAAGTGACTACCGGATAACGGACTTGTAGACATCGTTGACGTAGAGGCAAACTTCAGGATAGCCACCATTTTTATGCCCTCACAATAATATTGCAGGTCACAGCTTGTCTGATTTCTTGTAAGTTTTTATTCGATCCTAATTTATGCTTCGGTTAATATTTATGTCAAGTGGTTATAAACAAAACAAACAATATTTATGTGTGCTCTCATGTTTGCTCTTCCTCGAGACTCAATTATATTCTAGCCCTATTTCTATCCACGTTATAAGGTCATTATTTAATGGAGATCCTAATTATCAATTCAGTATCAATACATCACTAAATGGAAATTCCAGCTATTGTAAAACACAAGTAAATGGTCCTTGTAAAATATTATTTATACTTACATCAACCTAGTGCATCTTCCTATATAAAGAGGGTAGGAGGCTGGTTCAGCTTTCCCGGCACGTTCACGAAGGGTGTGCTGCAGTGTATAAATTGTATCAAGATCTTTTCTGCTCTTTTCCTGCAACACTGATTGTATCAATGATGTTCTGAGGTAAAGCAGTGTGATAGTTAACGCAATATGGATACTGGTTAGCGACATTTAGTAATACAGTTGAATAAATAAATGTAAAACTTAAAAATAAGGTTTAGCGTAAAGTTAAATAGATAGAACGAATACAAAAATACTGAGATATAAAATTTAAATATTTGTAATGCTCACGGAATATTAATTTTTCTACTTGACAATAAACTTGATTTTATATATACATTTTTTTATTAATATTTTCATAATTTCTGTAAAGGAATACACATTACTTTTAGTATGTATTTAAAAGTTTTCAAGTGACGCTATAACTTATTGTGTTTTTATTTATACTTATATTTCTTTACTTTGTTCCTTTTTGACGACAAATAACATTCTAAACATCAAAGAATTTTTTTATAACTAAGGAATATATACAGGGTGTTCACCAGTGGGTTTGACAGACTTATGTGTCTGGTATAAATGACAATTTAAAATAAGAAATGTAATATAAACATGAAGCGAGAAATGTCTTATCTAGCCTCTATCCGCTGTTTTATATATTTTATACGTAATTACTTGTAAACATATTTAAGCTAAAAAATTTAATTTAGCTAATAGCTTTTGTATGGAAAAGATAAATATTTAAAACAAAATTGTATTATTTTTTAATATTAAAAAATGGCGTCAGTTTTATTTGGAAGGTTGAATAACAAAATAAAACAGTATAGTTATAAAACAAGTACTAGACATCAACCAGTTTCATTAAAATTTCAAGGCACTTGTTTCAACGAAATCTGCATAGTAGCGAGAACGACAACTTTTAAAGGCACGATTGCACAAGCGGGGAGCAGCTAATACTTTGTTTTTGATAAGCATTAGATTTTTTACATAGGTCATACAAGTATTACAAGATACTAACTAGTATCTAATTCGTTTAAAAATTCAACGGTAATTTTACAACGAAATCCTTGAACGCATAAGCTAACACTTTAAATATATGCACAAACTGGGAGCGATTAAAAATCGGGTTCTATAAACATGACCCAAACTCATTTATATGTCTTTTGGATTGTTCAATAGGAATCCTCATTTGTAAGAATATGCAAGTTTTCAACTTTCTCATAGTAAATAAATACGTGTGTACTTAATTTTTATATTTATCTATAACGGTTTCTGAGTCTTTACGCAAGGGGAAAAACATACTCAATTATATCACCTACTCATTAATATACTACTGAGCAACAAACCGAGCTGTATAAGGAAATATGTTAAAGCTATCTGAGGTAAATATTCATTTCATATCATTGAGAATAAATTAAAATCTCCGTTAAATAAAGATAACATCTTTGAACCCGGTCAGTTTTCAAAGAATATAATTACTTACCGAGGCTTACCTAAACTCCCATCCTCCATCATTCCGTGAATTATTATTTCAAAATGTAATCATTCGGCTAATCCGGTTAATTGAATTCTAACGCTTATAAAATTAAGTTTTATATTTCTCTTTTAAATTAATTACCAGTGCACAGTTTTTTTTGCTATCCAATTATTCGTTGGTATTTATTTTACAATGTATTTCTACTAATTACATAGCAATGTTTTAACTGTATTAAGTAAAACTTTATGTGTTACTAATTATTTTATTTGGGTATTCAATTTGTATTACTCGTAATTTAAAATTTCCTTAATATTTAAATATTTGAAAATACTATTCAAAATATTTTTATAATATACTATTGTGAGGAAAGCCCTAATCACGGATGCGACGATATTGTTTATTCCGATTGAAGGACATTCCAAAATCATCATACTCTGAAAAGATTTGTTATTAAATAATAGAGAATATAAAAATACTATCTCTTCTACATTTTATATTTGGCAACGTAAAGATAATTATCATTTAAATTAAAACTAATGATCACTTAATGGAACTGTTCTGGTTTGGATTTCCTAATATTTATTTACACTTTCAGAAACTCCATGTAAATGAGTTAACAATGTTATAATACATGAAAGTACAAAGTCTGCGCTTTTAACTCCCTAGTTTTTATATATCTAAAGATTTCGTGATACCTTCAAAAACTCTTATATTCCGTTTTAGAATATTGAAATTACTTGAGGATACAGACGCTCATGTCTCATTAATGTCATATCATAATGCCAGTCAATAAGTTATGTAAGACAATTTTGAGATAATAGAAACACTTTCGCTTATTATTCAATACTAGTAGTAAGGTTGTCTACATGTGGAGGAACAGCAAATTCTTAAGTAAGCTAAAGACGCATACATCTATTCAGTTTTGGCAAGATTATGAAGATGAAAGTGTCTGTAGGAGTCGATCTGCTATCAATTCAACGTCGTATTAATCAAATGTGACAATCGAAAAGTGTCAGTATACACTACACCATCCGAAAGAATAAACATTACATGATCAACTAAGACTTAAAATAAATAAAATATATTAAAAAAACGAACAGCAACAACAAACTTCTTTTATATATTTTATTTTATTATTAAATTAAATTTGTTGGTCTCCATTTAATAGAAAGCTAACATTTTGCTCATGTTAGAAACAAGTTAACTTTACGGAAATACCAAATTTTATTAAAACGTGTTTTACCTTGCTGGATGCATAAACGCAAATGAAGGGAAGAAGGAGAAACAATCAGGGGTGACATATAATAAGGTAGGTAACCCTTAGTAACCACTGATTCTATTTAATTTATCCGACCCCAACACTTTGAATCGGTGAGGTGAAACAATATAACAACCTTTAAAAGCTGTTGCAGATCTGTGGTTATCTTACGTTTTCACCTGAAAACAATTTACGAAATTATTTGCTAAATATTTCAGATATATTAAACAGTTTTGCTTATGACATAATAAGAAAATTACTAAATTATTGAGCAAGTTTTATTCGTAAGTTAAATACAGATGTACGAGTATATATCTAATTTAGCTTCTGACCGTAGTTTATGAAATTATAATTGATGACAAGAATGTAACTACACGTATATTATCTAGTTTCTCTCCATTCACAACGACTACTATTCGTTTCACAAATATCCTATCACTCCGAAAACAAGAGCAGTTTAAGAAAAAGAGCAGTAATGTTAGTACTAAGTGTCATGAGAAATTTCTCACCTTCTTGTTCTAAGAGAAATACTATATTTCATTTGTGTCAGATTACATGCTTAACAATCAAAAATATTAAATCCTTTTGAGTTATCACTATCCACTATTCACAATAGCAAACAAAATTCTGTCAGGTTATATTACAGCTGTATTTATACTGATATTTGCTTTGCATGTATCAATAAAAATGTACACTGAATGTACGTTATGAATTTTAGTGATGTTACAGTGCTGGGTGCCAACTACCTCCAATCTAGAAAGTAGTAGATTCGTTTATCAAATGGGTTTGTTTAAGTCCATAAGTGGATCATTATGTCCAAGTATGTCCAGTGTATTGGATATTTCTTGTTATTGGGTTTGAAAATATATAAATTTATACATTTTTAGTTTTTGCTTTGGCTAGATCAGAGCAACTAGTACATCTAAAAACGTTGTCATTGTTGTACACATGTGTTATCCCTTTTATATTAAAGACTATAATAAAGGAAACTGTGAACATTATAATTTTTCATTCAACAATAGTAATAACTATTAAACAGAGGTTGTAATATTAGCAAAGAAGTGATGCATATGCTCACTATGTACAGATTACTAGTAGAAAATGTTTTCATAAAAATGACATAAAGCATTTATTAACATGGGAGTAAGAATTTGCATGTTAATGTTCGGAACGGAAAACTATAACCATAAAAATAATTGTATTGAATACTCCCAACGAACCCCATGACTAATAACAGTGCTAAAAATATTACTTTGATTCTCAAATAATTATCTAATTATTTCTCAATATTCTTCTACATAATTTGCTGAAGTAAATTACCTAATTAATGTTTTGTGTACTTTGAGCACCAGGATAATTAACTAGCAAACAATAATTAGCTGATGGATGAAATTGTTATCCTTCATCAAACACATGTTTTATCGTGTTCATTTTGTTAACTCATGCTCCATGACACTGTAAGATGTTAATATTTGTTATTTAGGTTTGTAACACTCTTAAGGAAACATTTACTATATTTCATATCGTAATAACACAGTGCAGTAGTTGTGTATTGATTTTTTTATTTTCAGCAATATAGCTGGTCAGTTCCAGAGAACTTATTGAACTATGATATAAACAGTCCGATGTTTCGTGGGAATTCGTGGGTTCATATTAATCCTGTTTTAATAAAAGACACACACTACATGTATACAAGAGTAAATTACGAGAGGGAAGTAGTTAGAAGTTGCGAAGATGTTAAAGAAATTTGGAACAGCTTTGTCAGAAATGTATTAGAAATTAATTACTGCAGTGCAATTAGGCTTCATTACAATTTCCTAAATACATTAAAAAATCATTGTATTAATAGTAACGCCTATCTTTGTATACATACAACATGGCCTTTAAGTTTACATATTTAATTTATTTAGTGTAGATCATAAAAACCTCTTTTAAATAAAAAACTGTTTGAAGTAAACTATAATTTGGGTTTTATTTGAAGATGCTTTCAGTAACTACTTTAAATCCCTATAAATTCTCTTGAAACAATTAAAATATTCAAATTGCGTTTTTTGCCTTAAAAAACGATTAGGGAGCGTTTACCTACCTACAAAAAGTTAAAATATATCCCAACAAAAAACTATTTACACCACCTTGAACGTTTCTGTATTTTTAATAAATTATACCAATAATGGGAAATTAATAAGCAGCGGCCAGAGTTTACTAGGTTACTCAGATAGGCACGTGGCATAAGAGTAAATATGTGTTCATTTTCGATTTCAACAACATAAAATAAGTAAAACATTTACATAGAAATGTCGTGAGAAAGAAATCTCCAAGCAAAGATCCAATCCAAATACTCTTGCCAACGAAATCTACCTCAGTATAGCGTTAAATCACGCATTTTAAAATGGCTGGAGGAGGCATCCGTTTATGACGCGTGTCATCTTTTGACAGATGACTTTACATTCACCAATTCTATGGGTATAATCTTTTGGTAATCATAAAGATGGAAAATATAAATATGCAGTCAAAATATATTGAGTATCGAGGTTTGGATTTTAATCACATATAACACGGACTTTCAACGCAAAGTGTGGTATAGCGTTGATATTTACTAAGAAAACCGAGTTGCGCCTTCAATAATGCAATAGTGACACAACCACTCTTACAAGTAGCTTACCTTCTCACATCCGTTCAGTCTTGTTTCCCGCCTAGTGGTTTATATCCATAACTTATGGGTTGTTAAATATAGCAAATTAAAGCTATTTTAAATTTGAACATGTTGTCGTATGAATAATCTAAAAAAAGGGTTTATTCTGTCTTGGAATTGTTGAAACATTTACCTTGTAATTTCATAATAATTTACCAATTCAAATTTAGTTTTTACTCTGTTGTGGTCTTATACTCGAAGCACATCAAAAGCTTAAAACAGCAAATCTTATAATAGCAATGGATGATATAAACAAAACAAACCAAAGGTGTTCATTTATTAGTAGGTAAGTCTTAATCTGAACAGAAAATAAGTGTTTATAATACATGAATTTTTATCATGGACAAAACTTATCACTGAATAGTAATATACATACAGAACTCGCCTTCGGCTCGCTGGGGCTACGCCCCCAGGCCCCCAAAGTAAAACGCTTGCAAATTCGGGGATAAGCGGAATTCGGTGACTGGTTTAAGTCCGGACATTAAGTAAATGACAAGGGATTTAAAAATTGACCTTTTTCATAGATTTTTTTTCCGGATTCGTAAAAACTTTTGACTTTGAGGGCATTTTGCGGTTAAACCGTTAGAGATACGACAAAAAGTGACTGGACCTTTCTTGTTGGAAATTTAATTTTGTCTTTCGATTGTGCCCTCAGATCTGATCTACGACCTATGGTTTAGCCAGAAATGAGCTCGGGAGAAAAGTCTGCACGGGTTCAGCTATCTTGAATTGTTTAGTATAAACATAATAAAAACCGACCTCAAGGCAGTATTTTAAGTCGAACAGGGGGTTTAATATCACCAGGAGACTATCTAGTCAAGGCGAGAAATAGAGGGGGTTTAATTTCGTCAGGATATTGTCTGGTCATATGAACAAATTCCCAGGGGGGGGTTAACGTTACCGGGGGATAAGTCTCCAGGGGGTTATCTGGTCATACCAGGATATTCCCAGGGGGGGGGGGTTTTAAGAGATTTGGTGACTGGTAAAATTCGGACATGAGGTCATGGCAGGAAATTCCCTGGGGGGGTTTAATGTTACCAGGGGGGTTAACACATCAGGGGGTTGAATGTACAGGAGGTTATCAGGTCATACCAGGAAATCCCCGGGGGGGGGTTAATATTACCGGGGGTTAATTACACACTTGGGCCTTTTTTAGAGGGTATTGTGTCTGTGAACATAATAAATATTCCTCTGTCCCTATCTACTATTGACGCTTAGCTAACGCTCAGCCAACTCCCGAAGTCACTGAACCTTTTCTGTAGATCACGTGATTTCCTAAATCCCGTTTAAAATTTGTTTTGAGTTACGACCAACCGTTTAAGCCGCTATCAAGCCCGGAATGTAAATTTTTAGGCGAAAATGTCCAATATTTTCACTTAATCGCGTTTTGCGGTCAAACTAAGGGAAATATAGTAAAAAGTCACTGGACCTTTTTTGTAGGTCATCTTATTTCCTAAATAAAACGTTAGTCTTATTTTGACCTCCGACCAATGGTTTCGCCGCTATCGACCCCAAAAACAAAAGTTTCGCGTAAAAGTTACAACAAAATTGTACATAATCACGTTTTTCGGCCAAACCAATCGAGATAGGGCAAAAGATTACTGGACCTTTTCTGTAGATCGCGCAATTCGCTAATTTGATGGGTCAATCAGATTTGGGCTACGACCAACGGTTCGGCCGCTATCGGGCTTGAAACATTATTTTTATCGAAAAAATCTCTGGAATTTCAAATGTTCGAGCGTTTTGTCGCTTAACCATGGAAGATAGAGCAAAAAGTCATTAGACCTTTTTTGTAGTTCACTTCATTCCTGACCATGAATTTTCCGTCAGATCCGAGCTAGCTCCAACGGTTCGCCCGCTATCGGGCTTACAAAAAATGCCTGCAGGGGTGAAGAATGCGCGATTTTTTGGGAATTTTTTTGAGGGGTTGAAAATGAAAAATTCTCACTTTTCGGGATTTTCCTGGTGGTTACACGTGGAAAGCTATCTGTGTACCAAATTTCAAGTCTCTAACTCATCTGGAAGTAGGTTAGAATTAGTATACGTGAGTGAGTGAGTCAGTCAGTCAGTTACACATGCGGTTGTATATATATTAGACTCGCCTTCGGCTCGCTGGGGGCTACGCCCCCAGGCCCCCATTTGGGTGTTGGCTAAATTCGGGGATAAGCGTAGTTCGGTGATTGGTTAAATTCAGACGTGAAGTTTCCAAATTTTATGTATCCGTTCTCGAGAATCTTACGGGTCGTAATGCTTCGCTAACGCTCAGCCAAAAGATGTGTGGTGTATGATATTAATCAATTGATGTGGTAGAAGAGTTAAGTTTATGTGTTCGTGAAATTTGGAGACAAGAAGAATTTGGTTTTAACCAAAGTCAGAGGACGTATGTATACCATAGTTTAATTTTCCGGATTTACCCAAACTTTTGACTTTGAGGGCGTTTTGCGGCTTAAACCGTTAGAGATACGTGAAAAAGTGACTGGACCTTTCTTGTCGGAAATTTCATTTTATCTTTCGATTCCGTCGTCAGATTTTAGCTGCGAACTTTGGTTTAGCCTGGAATGAGCTCGGAAGAAAAGTTTGCACAGGTCAGCTATCGTGAATTGTTTATTATAAACGTAATAAAAACTGACCTTAAAAGGCAGTATTTTAAGTTGAACAGTTGGTTTAATATCATCAGGAGATTATCTAGTTAAGCCAGGAAATTCCCTGGGGGGGGGTTAATGTTACCGGGGGGTTAACACATCAGGAGGTTATCTGGTCATACCAGGAAATCCCGGGGGGGGGTGTTACCGGGGGTTAATTACACAGTTCGGCCTATTTTTTGAGGGTGTTTGTGTCTGTGAACATAATAAAAAAACACTCTGTCCCTATCTACTATTGAAGCTTCACTAACGCTCAGCCAACTACCGACGTGGAGGGGGTTTTAGTCACTCGGTAACGTAGTAATACAAGGTCAATCTGGAACCAGCATGAATCGCACTAATTATAGTTGAAAAATTTAAAAGACCTAAAAAGTAACGACGAAGAATTTGTCATTTAGAGCATTTATCAGGCTTACGGAAAGATAAACGATAGAAAGCTGCTGGACCTTTTTTGTAGATTTTATCAATAGCTAGTTATAAAAAGTTTTTACATTTAAGCTAGGACCAACGGTTCGGCCAATATTGAGCCCGGAAGACAAGTTTTTTAAGTGAAATTTTCAACATAATCACGGTTTGCGGCTAAACCATGCAAGATAGAGTAAAAAATAACTGGACCTTTTTTGTAGATCGCGTTAATTAGTAATAAAATCATATTTTTATTCTGTGCTATAATTAGGATTTTGGCCGCAATAAGACCCAGAAAACAAAATCTCACGTAAAACTTAGAAAATCAAAACTTTAAAACGCGTTATACAGCCAAACCATTGAGGTTAGGGCAAAAAGTTACATGACCTTTTTTGTAGATCACGCCATTTACTAAATCCCATTGAAAATTTGTTTTGAGCTACGACCAACCGTTTAGCCGCTATCGAGCCCGAAAGGTAAATTTTTAGGCGAAAATTTCAAAATATTTTAATGTAATCGCGTTTTGCGGCCAAACCAATTGAGATAGAGCAAAACGTCACTCGACCTTTTTTGTAGTTCATTTCATTCCTGATTATGAATTTTTCGTCAGATCGAAGCTAGCTCCAACGGTTCGCCCGCTATCGGGCTACAAAGGAAAGCCTGGAAGGGCAAAACAGGGTCCGTTCGGGAATTTTTTTGAGGGGTTCAAAAGTAAAAAAGTCCGGGTTTCAGACTTTTCCCGGAGGTTTGAAGATACGTGCGACGTGCGTGCCAAATTTCACGTTTCCAGCACTTCTGGAACTATGTTAGAATTAGTATGATTATATGTCAGTGAGTCAGTGAGTTACACATGCGGCTGTATATATATGGGACTCGCCTTCGGCTCGCTGGGGGCTACGCCCCCAGGCCCCCATTTGGGTATTGGCCAAAATCGGGGATAAGCGGAATTCGGGGACAGGAGGGATTCGGTTGTTGGTTAAAATCGAACTAGAGGTTTTAAATTTACGTGTCCCCAACTGTGTCCTTTCTCGTGGGAAACAATATTTAGTGTATAATGTGGTCTACAAGAAAGTTCAAGTAATATATTGCTGTATCTCCCTTACAGCCGTAAAACGCCATTACGTGCGAAAATCGTGAAAATTGAGATTTCGGGTCCGATAGCGGTCAAACCGTTACTAATATTGTTTACGCAACACGGCTGCAAGTTGGGAGATTTAGCGCTACATATGTTTGTGTCAAATAAGTTGCTAGTAACTTTAAGTTGATAAAACTGTTCTTTGCCCGTTAGTTTGTCAATGCTCAAATACGGAGACCATATATTATTAACAAAATCACAGCTATTACAGCAAAATTGCAGTCAATGATATTCTCTGATGTCGTGTGGAAATTTGCATATTTGGTTGTGTATATACACGTGTCAAATGATTTGGTAATAACATATTGTTGTTGAAACTGTTGTTTGCCCGTTAGTTTGTGAATGCTTTAAATGCAAGCATAACGTATCCAGTCTCGCCACGGGGAGGCCGGCAAACGTGGAGACCATATATTATTAACAAAATTACATCAATCGTTGGTTAATGTTGATCTTCAATGTCGTGTACATCTTTGCATAATTAGTTGTGTATATACTTGTGTAAAATTATTGGGTAATAATGTATTTTTATTGAAACTGTTGTTTGCCCGTTAGTTTGTCAATGCTTTAAATGCAAGCATGACGTATCCAGTCTCGCCACGGGGAGGGCCGGCAAACATAGAGACCATATATTTACATATATACAAAAAAACTTATTTACATCTACGAGGAGTTTTGTTTTGGCAGGCCCTCTAGCCTACTGCCGCATCAATCAGAATGGGGAGTTTTGTTCTGGCAGGTCCCATTGCCTACTGCCTAATCAGTCACTACGGGGAGTTTTGTTTTGGCAGGTCCCCTAGCCTACTGCCTAGTCAATCACGACGGGGAGTTTTGTTTGGGCAGGTCCCCTAGCCTACTGCCAGTGTCAATCACGACGGGGAGTTTTGTTTGGGCAGGCCCCCTAGCCTACTGCCAGTGTCAATCTCGACGGGGAGTTTTGTTTGGGCAGGCCCCCTAGCCTACTGCCAATCTCAATCCGGTTCACTGAAGAAGTTCGCCGTACACGATGTTCTTCGCGTAGGCGACTTCATTGTGTACCCTTTCGGGGCGGACGAGGACAACTATGTCTTCCGGACATCGAACTCTACTGAGCAGGACGTACAGCTGGCCATGAGTGAAACAATCAGTGCGAAGATCGACTCCGACCTGATCTATTGTCTGACCTTGGCTCTTGTGGCCGGTCATCGCGTATGCCAGCATCAGAGGAAACTGACGTCGACGGACAAGTAACGGCGAACCTTCAACGATCGCGAACCTAAAGATTATTCTAGGAATACCGATAGGTTGCGCGTCGTGAGGGGCGTCTGACGGTAATCAACCGATTGGTTATAGCCGTCACAATGACCTTAGTGCCGTTTACAAAGGCCGTCAGCGATGTTTAGATTCCCTCATGATGAGGCACACTGAGCCGATCTTAAGTCGCAGCACGTGATCAGGAACACCCTTGCCTGTAGCCTGGTTCAGTAGAGGGACTTCAACACCCAGATTGTCATCGTTTTCACGGTCCAAAGTGTCGGCGCTTCGCAGCTCATGAAGGTGACCGTCTACAGAGTTCAAGATTATGTCGTTGATCTCTCTAACGTTCAAGTTCAGAGTCGAGAGGATCGCACGACGAGCACACTGATCGGGATCGCGGAGTACGTCCGGCAGGAAAGACGGTTGAGATGAGGACTTGTAATGCAGTGACATACCTCACCTCGGCCAAGGGAATAAGTGTGTCACTCTCTCTACCCTCCCCGAAAGTTGTGGACGGAACAGTTGCCGTTGCCTACTGCGAGAAGGAAGTCAGAGTAGCCAACGGAACTGCTCGTCCTGTGCGGTGTCGTCAGAGAGAAGACGCGGAACAGTCGCCACAGACGCGAGGCCCGAAGTGAAAACGCACGCGACGGCATCTGCCGTACGTGCCTTTACAACAAACGGGTGCGATCTGCCGGAAATCTCCAGAGCACAGAAAGATCTTGCCACCGAATGGCTCATCGCGGTTCATAAGATCTCGAAGCGAGCGGTCGAGGATCTCAAAGATGTAGCGATGGGCCATCGGGGCCTCGTCGAAGACGATGAGCTGAGCAGCTCTTATCAGTTCTGCGCGCTGGGACCCGTTGGTTATGTTCCAAACGCCAGACCCGTCGCCCAGATCGAGCGGAAGCCGGAACATGCTGTGAGCCGTTGAACCACCAGGCATGTTTCCTGCAGCGATGCCCGAGCTGGCGACGGCCAGTGCAATCTGACGACAACTACGCACGTGTGCCAGTATGACACGAAGAAGTGACGTTTTACCATATCCCCCGGGACCATCGAGGAAGATTGCTCTTGAGGATCGGCGGTCACCGGGGTTGTCCGAGAAGGGAACGCACGTGTTGCAAAACGCGTCTCTGGTCTTCTGAGAGCTTTTGTTCCCATTCCTCGACAATGGCCCGCTGTTGGTTCTCGCCATAGTCCAACAGCTCCCTTCCCACTTCTGTCGTATCATCTTGCACGTCGGGGAGACCACAATCCACTAAAGACAATCCCTGCCGACGTAGAACTGCGATCGATATCGATCAAGGAAAGTGTATACGCTCTCTCAGGGTCAAGTGGGCTCCTTTCCAAGTGGTCCTCGCAAAGGGTGTCACGGAAGGAATCCCACAGAATTGCAGCAAGGAGCACCCATATTACATAGGAGCACGAAGAAGGAACGAAGTCTCGAAGCGACCATAAACCCAGAAGCCTCTCGCAGCGCTTCGCGGTACTCATCCTCGTCTTCAATCAAGCCGAGCCTGACGACAAACCTCCTGGAACGTACGGCAATCAGGACCACCGTGTGACAGGAGGTCGGAGTAGCCGCGACAAGGTGTTGACAAGAGGGAGCATCCGAAGGTAGTAGAGTTCTCCCACGATTAGGCGAGACCCAAAATACCCTACATACCTTCCCTCCACGCTGGCGAGGTGTGACGAAGTGTTTCCCGTCTTGATGTTCATATAACGGTTCGGTTTTCGGTCGTTTGTCATGTACTATGTAATTTTTCAAAAAATGTCAGGTAGGGTTTAAACTGTCAAAAAGTTGAATCAACAGGTCTGTTTAAAATATCAATAACAACTTGGAGCTTGATCTACTTATCGCGGAGGTGAGATCACCGGGACGAAAACAGACGTGCTGTTTTACCCTCAAGGATGGACGGGTAGACACTCAACTGTCGGTTCTGACTTTGAGATTGGGAAGTCCAAGAGACGCCAGCATGCGTCGCTTGCACCAACCATTCTCTTAGTCACATAGTGTTCTACCTCGTCCTCTTGTTGCCACAAAGGAGTGACGGTGACGTTTTGAAGTGATCCACCCTTCATCAGGTATTTGAATAGATTACTTGATGACCGCGACGGGTAGACGCAAGCTCCAAAGTTAATGTGTGCTTCATACTTAAAGCAATAGTGCGGCGTTGTATGGAACAACCCACCCATCGTGAACAGTAAACAGACCTGTTGCGTGACTTGATCTGACCTGTATTTCTATAGTCCCGCCTGTACTGAATGAATCCTCTTGTCATCTACGTGAGTTGTCTGGCATGAAGGCTTAGGATAGAACTTTGTACAGTGACCCTTTGACAACGTCCCAGCACAGGAAGTCGGTGCGGTGATCGCGTGCCACAAGGACCGTGGATCATATGCTGCAAGACCAACTTCCTGAGTCTTCCACCGGCTTCTTCTTCCGAGGGGATGTCAGCGCGGATTACAGAGTCGATTTCGTCTGCTTGTACTGGACCGTCTCCGTCAAATCTTAAAATACAATGTGGGCGTGAGGAAGGCCCCTCATTTGCATCTCGATGTGACGTAGACGATATAGTTCGTGCAGCCGGCCGAACATCGCTCCGCTCCGCAGATCTCGAAGAAGCTCGAGGAGTTTGATTCTGGAAGACTCTGCAAGCCGTGCTTGGGTCACTGCGACCACTGCCGTGAGGGAACACGCTCTCTTGTTTTCCTCCCAAGTAGCACTGTACGTGAATGTGAGGAAGTACGTTGGTGAACCCAGGCGTGTGTGACGAGAAGCCATCGCGTTCTCGTAATGAATCTTCATATACCTGGGCCCACCAGTGAACGTACTTGGGAGGTAAAACTTTGCCAGGCTGTGCCCACCCTCACCTTGGACGGTCTCGTCTCCTGCTATGTCATCCCGAACCTGCCTTCCTGCCAGACAATCACGTTGAGCATCAAGAAGTTCATTCAGCTGTCCTATCCGGCATGGCAATTTTGGGCTGAAGACCTTGACTGGGAATATTTTATGGAAACGAAGTCTCTCCTCTTCAAACCTCGCAAACATTTCGACCTGCCACGCTTGAGAAAGACGGCCAAGATAAGTGAGAAACGAGGATTCGAGAGCAAGAGACAACGTGAATAGTTTATATTGGGAAAGTTTTTTCCCGTTATTATCCAGCATGCCGATGTGCCAACCCAAAGTGCCTTGCGGATAGAGAAGTGGGTACTGGAAGGGCTCCATCAGAGGACTAAAGAGATCGATGGTAGAAGGTCTTTCCAGCCCCCACTTTCCAGACGGTGAGCCTACGAGGCTCAGTGACTGCGTCATCACAACCTAAGCACGGCGTGCACTTCAATACCTCTTTTGCCTGTCACCAAGAACATGTGCCATGAGTAGCTCGACTTGTCAACTGGAATTCCAGGTGTGCGTTGACCGAGGGCTCATTACTCCAAACGCCGAAATTCACGAACATGTGGATTCAGTGAATACAAGTGATTGGTAATGGCGTCAGTTATGTCGGCAATCAAGCGATCTACTCATGGCCATGTTTTCTGCGTTCTTCGCCATCGTCGTATATACAGGCGGCACCGGTTTACGAATTGGACGTCACCGCCCTTAGTAACAAAACCTTTGGCCCGGGGCGTCCAAGCTGTACACCTGGTGGTACATCCTCCCTTCGATTTTGAAAAATGAGGAGGGCCACTTGGGTGCCGGTATCCGCCAGAAATTTCGAGGGCACAGAAAGCAAAGAGATCATTGTAGGCACGCGCTCTGTCGAGGAAGCGGCGGTCAGAATAGAAAGGTGCATTTAGAGGGGGTAACTTTGTGACGTTGTAGACTCCCTCACCGCAACACCATTTCCTCCTATTCTCTTCTTCTTCGAACAGATGTGCTTGACAGTGAGGGCAGATGAAAACGTCATCATCCCAGAGACTAGTTTTATTCAATCTGTAGCTGTTAACGTCATGTAGTAAAACGCCACTCCAATGTCCCATTGGTCCGTGGGCAACGATGAGTCGAGCAAGTGAAATTTTCAAGTGACGTAGTTCAGCTAGCTTAGGATTAGTATGACGAAAACCTTGAACTCTTTTGCGACGTGCGTCCGCGTTTTGTTTGTCGTAGCGAAAAACAGCTTCCCTGTGGACCTCAGGATGTTGTTGACTATAACGATGGACAGCATCCCTGTGGACCTCAGCATGCTGTTCATTGTAACGGCGAACAGCATCTCTATTTACTTCAGGATGCTGTTGACTATAACGG